>NC_136146.1:6845437-6857937 GCF_965212315.1 Lampetra planeri | reverse complement strand
GTAGGTGTTGCAGGTGTAGGTGTTGCAGGTGTAGGTGTTGCAGGTGTAGGCGGTGCAGGTGTAGGTGGTGTAGGTGGTGTAGGTCGTGTAGGTGGTGTAGGTGTTGCAGGTGTAGGTGTTGCAGGTGTTGCAGGTGTAGGTGTTGCAGGTGTAGGCGGTGCAGCTGCACCGGTGTCCACGAGGCGGAGGGGCCCACACGCCGAGTTATGGAGACGGCGAGGGGGTTGGAGATGGAAGGGGTCATGCCTCGTGCCAGGGTCCGTGCCAACCGCGTGTTGACACCGACACACGGAACGGCGAATCGGCAGAACGGCTGATGCCAGTTTGACCGTCGTGCAGGAAAAGGTGCAAACTAGAGCCGTGACGATTCGATCAGAGCCCACGAATCGTCACGACGATGCGATCGTGCGTCAAGAGTTTGTTGAACGTCGCGATTCCCCGAGAGTGAACCGCATCGGACACGCGTGCCGTCGGAAACGCGGAAGAGCAGCGTCACCCCCTTCCCCCCCCCCGCCTGCCAGAATGGTCCGCGGAAGGTGATGTAACAAAACTTTCTTCTGGAACAATCCCTTCGAGTGGCCCTTTTCATCTCGACTCAATGGGGGGGTGGGGGGGGAGGTGCGAAATTTCTCACACCTCGCTACGAAGTTGACGTTGATCTCGCGATCCTCGACCTGAAATTTGAATTCCGAGAGCTGGCGAATTTCGCAACAATTGCGTTCAAATCCAAAGTTGTAATATCGGTGTCTTTCTGTTGCTGCTGCGACGTTGATTCGGAAACCTGGATTCAAACTCAGGGTCTCGGCGGTGGGGGGGGGGGGGGGGGGTAAGGGGGGGGGGGGACTTGGTGGCTCGCACCTCTGTGCCACGTGGGCCACTGCCTCACCAATGGATCAGTGGATGTCAATGGGCGATGGATTGGTGGCTATGTGGAGGATTCGCTGCTCCATCTCTCGGGTGGTACCCGCCTCTCGCACAGAGGCGGCTCGTGCGGTGACGGCTCCCCTCTGTCCATGCCCTCGGTGCCCCCCCCCTCCGCTCTGTTGTCGACAGCTCTTAACGCCCCCCCCCCCCCCACGGTCTCATAAATCGGGGGGCGGGGCGGGGTGCAATCGGGCTTCACTAGCTGCTGTTTTGGTGCCAAATGTACAGTGTTAGGCCTTGTATTTATAGAGTTTATTGCGAAATAAAGTGTTATATAATACATTCTAATTGTTTACAACATTGGTACCTCATTTACCAGTAATAAATATGATAATTGTTTTTTTACCTTTTTAT
Source organism: Lampetra planeri (assembly GCF_965212315.1). Lineage (NCBI taxonomy): Eukaryota > Metazoa > Chordata > Hyperoartia > Petromyzontiformes > Petromyzontidae > Lampetra > Lampetra planeri. Next base: position 6,856,659 of record NC_136146.1, on the reverse strand, counting down.
CTGGCAACAAAACAAAAAACATAACTCTGATAATGTATGCACTGTCCTTGAAGTTGATTGGCGTCATCTGGTCCAACCCATGTGATACTAGGCTCTAAGGAAAGCTGTCTCGGGTGTGGACCAATCAACTTCAAGGACAGTGCATACATTATCAGAGTTATATTTTTTGTTTGCACTATGACTGCAGGTATTGTGGTCTATGCAAACATGACTCCTCGTAAAAAAGGTGTCAGTTTTGTTGCCAGATAAAAGGGTAAAAAACCAATTATCATTCTAATTGTTGTTGTTGTGATTATGATCGCACGCTCACAACCAACGGGCGTGCCGATGTCACGGTGGGGGACTGGGGGGAGCTGGGCTCGGGGTGGGGGGGTTCGTGTCAACTCTTCAATCCCGCACGATGCCACCCAAGTGTCCAGTGGACGCTCTTTGATGGAGCACATTGGTGGTGGGACTTGCATGTCAAGAGGCCCAGTGGACAGCAAGTACACAGAGACACACAGATCCCCCGTAAAGTCTTTAACAAACTGTTGGGGGCAAGTGCTGTTAGCGAGTAGCACCCATGAATGCCGGCAGGGTATGGGTGGACAGCATCACGCCCGACCGCCTTTGTCTCCCTAGCGGCGATGTTTACACACCACGCCAGGTACTCATTTGAGGTTGAGTCGACATAGGGGAGGCCCAGGACCTGTTCAGATAATCGATGTAATACTGTCGATTAATATTGCGCATTACACGATTACCACACAATCACACGTGGCGACAAACAGCAACGTGGAACACACCGGCTGGTCTGCACGATCACCACTGGACCACACACGCATTTACAAACACCGTCATCAACTCCACTGCTGGGTAAGGGCCCCAATCATCACACCTTGCGGCTCGTGGACGTTGTTTGACCATACTTCACCGCGCTGGTCAGTGCGGGTGGGTGAAGGCGGGGGGAGCATAGACGTACGGTACAATGGATAGACAATTGAGTTTGCCCTCTTGCTGCTAAGCAGCCTACAGCAACCCTTTATGATGCACGGCGCTCCGCTCGTCCAAGCGCTGCTGCCCAGCAGGCTCAGCTGCCCAGCAGGCTCAGCTGCCCAGCAGGCTCAGCTGCCCAGCAGGCTCAGCTGCCCAGCAGGCTCAGCTGCCCAGCAGGCTCAGCTGCCCAGCAGGCTCAGCTGCCCAGCAGGCTCAGCCCCGCTTAGCTTTGAGAGATCCAATGAGATATGGGGCGGTTTGTCACAGGAAGTAACTCGACGAATGTTGCCTGGTGATGTCACAGCAGATCCTGCTGTGCTCACGTCCCCGGGGTCTTTAACGTGCCCGGGGTCTGTGACGTCACCGGGGTCTTTCACGTGCCCGGGGTCTGTGACGTCACCGGGGTCTGTGACGTCACCGGGGTCTGTGACGTCACCGGGGTCTTTGACTCTGTGCTCCACTCAGGAACTCGCGTCTCCCGTGACGCCCGCTAGAGGGCGACGCTCGCGGTGGAGTCCTCGGCGCTGTCCGTGGGAGGGGGCGGGGCTAGTGGGAGGGGGCGGGGGGCTAGTGGGAGGGGCGGGGCTAGTAGGGGGGCGGGGCTAGTGGGAGGGGGCGGGACTATTGGGGGCTAGTGGGAGGGGCGGGGCTCGTAAGGGGGGCTAATGGGAGGCGGGGCTAGTGGGGGGGGGCTAGTGGGAGGGGGGGGCTAGTGGGAGGGGCGGGGCTCGTGGGGGGGGCTAATGGGAGGCGGGGCTAGTGGGGGGGGGCTAGTGGGAGGGGGGGGCTAGTGGGAGGGGCGGGGGCTAGTGAGGGGCTAGTGGGGGGGGGGGCATCAGCAAGGAGCGGGAACGGGAGAGGAGGCAGTGGAGGAGGGGGATGGAGCCCGGCCACCATCTGGGGCCTGGGTGCTGGCGGTGTGTGGACCATCTGGGAAAGGGGGCGCCAGACAGAGGGAGCAGCAGCAGTAGAGGTGGAAGAGGAGTGACCTCCCACGCAGCGGAGCTCCACGTGGTTTACCCGCTCCGCAGTCGGGGGGGGGGGGCTGAGGTCGCAGTTCAAGTCGCGGTGTTTGACCCGCAAGTAACGATTTTTGTGATTTTGCTGAAGCAAACATTGCCGGTGACTTGTACAGGAACAGCTTTGAAATTAATCAGTTTAATGTTTCGCTACGTTGTCGCCCGGAGACTGGTCTTGTCGCTCCACTGCTGAATGAGGCCCTCCACCACCTGGTGATCTGGCCGTACTTCACCACGGGTGACTGTTATAACGACAGGATTTATTTGTTTTGATAAAATGTGACGGTATTTATTTTTAGACAAACCAAGTTTGTGTGGTGAAAGCAGTCGGGTTTGACGGCAAAACGCAAGCGAAGCAGAGCCTCCTGGACCGCCAGCAAATTGAGAATCCGCGGATTCTGCCCCCAAGGTGCAGGGTCAACTACAAATCGCCGCTTCAGCGGTGAAACGCGAAAATTTGCAGGCAAGTGGCGCTGCCAATGGACATCTCCATAGACAAGCAGCGCCCCCTAGTGGCGGGACAGCGCCCCCGAGTGGTTAACTGTTAATAGAGATCTTCTTGGTTCTTTCGGTAAAGTCACGTAGAATGGAAATAATAAAATAATAAAAATAAAACATAATAAAATAATTCTCACGACGTTTCGGCCACAACGCAAGCAGCCGTCCTCAGGTGAAGAACAGGCCCGTCGATAAGACAGCGTCTGAATGACTTATCGACGGACCTGTTCTTCACCTGAGGACGTCTGCTTGCGTTGTGGCCGAAACGTCGTGAGAATTATTTTATTATGATTTATTTTTTTATTATTTCCATTCTACGTGACTTTACCGAAAGAACCAAGAAGATGAATCCCTGCAGTCACGAAAGCTTCAAATCGATATGTTAATAAGGAGTTTATTCTTTCATCTCATTGTCCAGGTCTCCTTCACGAGGCCCGCGTCTCCACCTCCTAGCCGCCCTGCCACGTACGCACAGAGACACGTTACCACATCCACATGGAGACACACCTACCGTGACACACACACACACACGTGTGTGTCACGGTAGGTGTGTCTCCATGTGGATGTTACTGTACACACACACACGTGTGTGTACAGTAACATCCACATGGGGAACTCAGTTTCTCTCGTGGCGTGTGTTCATCGATTTATTCGCCACTCGCCTCTGCTGGGACTGGAACCTGGCAGCTGCAGGTTCCGGGGTCTGCCTCGCATCGCCTGCACTCACCGCGTGCTCGGTGGGAGTTGTGAATGCTCTGGTTATTAAATAATCGCCCTTATGAACTTTGGTATTGTGAATTCAGACGGGTTTATTTTTATATAAAAGAAAATGAATAAGTATTTTGTGTTTCTTATGATACAATTTGCAAAATATATTAATCGATACATTTGGATTTGAAAAAATATAATGTATAAAATGTTATATCTTTTTTTTATATATCAAAGGATAAAGTTGGATTTGAACCTGGGACACGCAGCCGCACGTGCTACCCTCTTGGCCACGGAAGTATGATGACGTCACAGGGCCCCACGTGATGAAGTGGCTGCACAGGTGCGCGAGCGTGCGTACAGCGTGACGTCATGACGTTACGTCAATGCGCGAGTAACATGACCGCGCGTGGCTACGTCATCGCCCCGCGATTGATCCGTCACTACGTCATTTATGAATAATTCAATACGACGAAGTCGCCTGTGGGTGAGCATTGCCCCATGGGCGACTCTTCCGCTCATAAATCCGTCTCGGGATTTATTTTATTGGTTAACAAAAAAATCTACGGAGCGCAGAAGCGCTTTGCAAGCACGGGGTTCAGTTCAGTTTAATTTATTAGGTATAGCCCTGTGAGCCAATCGGCTCTTGAATCGGGTGCAACCGAAACAAACAACAAACAGAAACATGAACAAGAAACCTCTTAAAGTGACTACACGCAAACAGAAAAATCCAGGAAAAAAACAGCAAAGTCTTCCAGAAAAAGCACCGCATTTCAACTCTGTGTGCAAAAATCCCAGTGGGATGCAAGTCAAACAATAACAACCATAAGACATTCCACATTTGAAGCCTTCGTGACTGCAAGGATACATACTCTTTGTTTTTTTTCGGTAAAGTCACGTAGGTTAATCAGTGATTTTGCTGTGACGGTTCCACCTGAAGACGGAGGCTTGTGTTGCCTCCGAAACGTCGTGATTTAATTAATTTGTTTTCTTTTTTAACCTACTTGACTTTACCGAAGCTGGGGGGGGGGGGGTCAAAGCACCTCCACCTCGACCCGCGCGGACGACAAGAGCGACGGGCACTCGGCGTCCGCGCGTGTGCTAGAGACGCCTGCTGCATCTCAGTCACTGCTTCGTAATATTCAACTAAAGTGCTCGATTTCGATTTAAAGCTTTCGTGACTGCAGGGATTCATCTTCTTGGTTCTTTCGGTAAAGTCACGTAGAAGGGAATTAATAAAATAATGAAAAGAAAACATAATAAAACACATTATTTTATTATTTCCCTTCTACGTGACTTTACCGAAAGAACCAAGAAGATGAAGTGCTCGATTTACTTACTTCATAATGATTTGCTCATTTATCCAGCAGACTCACTCGTTTGGGGCCGTCCATAAATGACGTCACGCGATTTTGGACGATTTTTTACCCCCCCCCACTCTCTTCGTCACACGGCGTCACAAAAAGTTAGACCCCCCCCTCGAATATGACGTCACAAAGCTCTGCCCCCCCCCAAAACCATATTTCCATTTTGAAAATAAAACATGCTTCAAATCGCTTTAAACGATTGTCATTGTAGTGCGTATTTAATGTGGCGCTGCACTCTGATGCTGTAGGAGTGTTCAATCTTAATTTTGGAGCTTTCGTGACTGCAGGAATTATTCTTTGGTTCTTTCGGTTAAGTCACGTCTAAAGATAAAATAATAAATTAAAATAATAGCGACGTTTCGATTGCAACACAAGCAATCATCATCAGGCATAAAAGAAATAGCAACAAAAAATCTAACTAGAAAACTATAGACAGACATACAAGCCGACAGACATCACAAGGACACAGAGAGAGGACACATATCGGCACAGAGAGAGGGGTCGTTTCTGTGACGGTCCCTTAAATATGTCGGAGTGTTGTTATAACAATTCTATATTTATTTAAAGTTGCGCATTTTGATGTAACGTCACATTTCTCAACCCCCCCCCCCCTCGTCACACATCGTCACAAATGTCTGACCCCCCCCCCCAGGTGTGTGACGTCATTTATGGACGGCCCCTTTTCAGGAGGGTCCTGTTGCTACGTTGGGGTTTAATGTGAAGCACTTTTCAAGCAATCGATGACGAGTCGTGTTTACTATTCACGTGTAGGAGGCGGCGGAGGAAATCGAAGCACCCGGAGATAAACCCACGCCTTGCGCGAGGGGACAACACTCTATCCCTGTACAGATGGACACATATGGCGATTAGTCCACTCGCTGTACTGCCTTCTGGCGGGCCAGGGCTGTGGCAACGCCCTCAACGCCCACGGGTGGAAGGGAGTTTCACAACATCTTTGTGTGATTTACCAACCCTCGCTACTACCTCCACGGCGCTGGGTTAGAGCAGCCACGTGCAGCAGCGTGGCCACCGAGGGCCAGGTCCTCATTGGTTGTATTATGCCACGTGTCGTGTTCGTCTTCATTGGTTGTATTATATTCTTGGTTCTTTCGGTAAAGATCACGTAGAAGGGAAATAATACAATAATAAATAATAAAACATTATAAAATACAATTCTCACGACGTTTTCGGCCACAACGCAAGCAGCCGTCATCAGGTGAAGAACAGGTCTGTCGGAAAGACAGCGTCTGAATGAGCACCACCACCAAGCTTATTTTATTATTTCCCTTCTACGTGACTTTACCGAAAGAACCAAGAAGATGAATCCCTGCAGTCACGAAAGCTATAAATCGAAATTCTTCTTGGTTCTTTCGGTCAAGTCATGTAGAAGGGAAATAATAAAATAATACAAAATCAAACAATGCAATTCTCACGACGTTTCGATTGCAACACAAGCAATCACCATCAAGTGTGAAACCCACAGCAAGAACATTTTCTTGCTGTGGTGTTCACACCTGATGATGATTGCGTGATAATTTTATTGGTTGTATTATGCCACGTGACGTGTTTATCTTCATTGATTGCTAGGCCCCCGATGCTCGATGAAGACGCCGCGAAGCTCGCGATGAGCACCGCGTCCTCGACGCGAGGAACACGCGGGGGATGGCGCTGGTGATGGGGAGCGGTGATGAGGAGCGGTGGCGCAGCGGTTAGCGCACTGCGCTACGAATCCGGCGACTCGACTTCGAGTCCAGCTCACGGCCAACACCAGTGATGATTGTCTCGACCTTAAATTAGTAGCCGGTGCGACGTGCAAATATCGCCACTGGGGAGACAAAGGCGGCCGGGCGTGGTGTTGGGCTACCCACCCCCTCGGGTGTTATACCGGAATTCGTAGGTGCTACTCGCTAACTGCACTTGCCACAACAGTCTGTTAAGGCTATACGGGGGTTCTTTATATTTGTTGCATTCCTCGTCACAGTGACCGGCTGCCCATTCACGCAGCACCACACGGCTCCTTTCACAGGCGCAGCCTTGCAACCCACATGCCCTGACAGAAGCAGGCAGAGCTCCTATTCACCAACACACACACAGCCCCATCGCCTGTATCTCTCATTCACCAACACACAGCCCCATTGCCTCTCTCTCCTATTCACACACACAGCCCCATTGTCTCTCTCTCCTATTCACCAACACACACACAGCCCCATTCCCTGTATCTCTCATTCACCAACACACACACAGCTCCATTCCCTGTATCTCTCCTATTCAACAACACACACACAGCAGCTCCATTCCCTGTATCTCTCCTATTCAACAACACACACACAGCTCCATTCCCCGTATCTCTCCTATTCACCAACACACACACAGGCTCCATTCCCCGTATCTCTCCTATTCACCAACACACACACACAGCTCCATTCCCTGTATCTCTCCTATTCACCAACACACACACACAGCTCCATTCCCCGTATCTCTCCTATTCACCAACACACACACAGCTCCATTCCCCGTATCTCTCCTATTCACCAACACACACACACAGCTCCATTCCCCGTATCTCTCCTATTCACCAACACACACGCACAGCTCCATTCCCGTATCTCTCCTATTCACCAACACACACACACAGCTCCATTCCCTGTATCTCTCCTATTCACCAACACACACACACAGCTCCATTCCCTGTATCTCTCCTATTCAACAACACACACACAGCTCCATTCCCTGTATCTCTCCTATTCAACAACACACACTCAGCTCCATTCCCGTATCTCTCCTATTCACCAACACACCACACAGCTCCATTCCCCGTATCTCTCCTATTCACCAACACACACACACAGCTCCATTCCCTGTATCTCTCCTATTCACCAACACACACACACAGCTCCATTCCCCGTATCTCTCCTATTCACCAACACACACACACAGCTCCATTCCCTGTATCTCTCCTATTCACCAACACACACACACAGCTCCATTCCCCGTATCTCTCCTATTCACCAACACACACACAGCTCCATTCCCCGTATCTCTCCTATTCACCAACACACACACAGCTCCATTCCCCGTATCTCTCCTATTCACCAACACACGCACAAAGCTGAATTCCTTATCTCTCCTATTCGCCCTCCTTATCCACCCCCTATTCACCAAGGCCCCTCCCCCACCCTCCCCCACCCTCCCAACACCACAGGGCCCCTCCCTCCGTGCCTCGCCATATTCTCTCCGCTCCTCCTCCTCCCCCCGCTCCGTTGTTCAGCACCTCGGACAGCGGCAGCAGCAGCAGCGTTGAGCTCTCCACCCAAACCCCTCTCCCCGTTGCGCTCTCCACCCAAACCCTCTCCCCGTGCGCTCTCCACCCCGAGCCTCCCCACGAGCCCTCCCCGCGCGTCTCTCCGCCACAGCGATGGCTCTGCTCGTCTCCCTGCTCGTTGCGGTCCTCGCCATCGCCAGCAGCGCCACGGCCAAGGTGAGAGTCCGAGACGCTGGCGCTGCGGCAACATTTTCAATGCGAACGACCACAGCGAACGACTCCATTCCCATCGCGGCGTCACCCCATGCGTCCCTTTGTGTCACCGACGTGCGCGTTCGCGAAGATGCCTCGTTAAACCAACTGATGACGACGCGCAATGAATCAGCACCGCACGCACGTATGACACATGCATGACGCACGTATGTGTACGCTCTCCGCCACGCGTGTTCCGCGTTGCTGCGTGGTTTGACCGGCGCCAGCTGCAGCGAGGGGTACGCGTTGTTGCTGTGTGCACGGCATGGCTGCCGCTCGGCTATTGGATCGTTCCTCCCTCCACTGCCTCGCTGCTTCAAAGCGAGCTCGCTCTGAATGTCAAACAACGATCTTGGCACGGAGGAATGGTGCTGAGTGGGGTTTCTTAAAATAAACATCTCAATTAGCGACGAATTCAACTCGCGCGGCAGCTGCAGCGACCGGAAATTGAACGGCGCCTCCCATTAGCACGGTTGACTACGTACGGTGCGAAAGAAGTTTAACATACAGCAGCAGCAGCGTCATCGTCATCATTCGCCAACGTTGCTACGAGTTTACAGAATAAATTGCGCATCAGCTACGACGTTATCGGCACAAAGCATCGGTTCAACGATATAATCGCCCACGGAACACACACGCACACAATATCGGTGATGAAGGCCGTGATTGCTTCAAAATGAGAGGCGATTGCACAGGCACAGGTGTGCAAACAGCACGCTGGTAATAAACTCTGGGCAGGTGGGACGCGCCGTTAACACCCGCACTCAGCACACACACCCCACACACGTACCCCACACATACACACACCCCAACATACACACACACACAGCACACACACCCACACACACACTACGCACACACAAACACCACACATACACTACGCACACACCACACACACACACAAACACCCCACACACACCACACACCACACATACACCACACACCCGCACACACACACTGCACACATACACCACACACACCGCACACCCCACACACACTGCACACATACACCACACACCACACTGCACACACACACACCACAAACACCACACACAGCACACGCGAATAGGTCCCCAGCTCCATGCCCACCCAAATACAGCGACAGAGACGCGCCTCTGCAGCGCTTTGACCGCACGGCCCTCCGATCCCATAGCGCCCCCGACGCCAACCCCATTCCCGAACGCTCCCCCTGACGCCGCGCCTTTCCCACCCCCGCACCGCTCGGTGGTGTCAATGGCTCCACAGACAAACATCGGCACCCCCCTCAGTGAGGGCGTGGAAGGCTGTCTGTGCGTGGGGGGCTGTCGAGACATGGGGGGCTGTAGGAGCGTGGGGGGGGCTGTAGGGGCGTGGATCGCACGGGGCACGGAAACGCGAGGAGCGAGACGACGGCTGAGGCCATTTTGTTGATGCGCGCATCGCTCGGCCGAGGCGGGGGGGAGGGAGAAGGAGCGGTGGAGAGAGGGGGAGGGAGGGGGAGGGGTGGGGAGGGGGAGGGAGGGATTGGGGAGGGGTGGGAGGGGAGGGAGAGAGGGGGAGGGGTGGGGAGGGGAGGGAGAGAGGAGGGGGTAGGGGGTGGGAGGGGAGGGAGAGAGGGAGGGGGAGGGGTGGGAGGGGAGGGAGAGGAGGGGGAGGGGTGGGAAGGGAGGGAGGGATGGGGAGGGGAGGGGGGGAGGGGGAGGGGTGGGAGGGGAGGGAGGGATGGGGAGGGGGAGGGGTGGGAGGGGAGGGAGAGAGGGAGGGGGAGGGGTGGGAGGGGAGGAGAGAGGGAGGGGGAGGGGTGGGAGGGAGGGAGAGAGGGGGAGGGGTGGAAGGGAGGGAGGTTGGGGAGGGGAGGGGGGGAGGGGGAGGGGTGGGAGGGGAGGGGAGAGAGGGGGAGGGGTGGGAGGGGAGGAGGGGAGGGAGAGAGGGGGAGGGAGGGATGGGGAGGGGGTGGGAAGGGAGGGAGGGATGGGGAGGGGAGGGAGGGGAGGGGGGAGGGGTGGGTGGGAGGGGAGAGGGGGAGGGGTGGGAGGGGAGGGAGGGGTGGGAGGGGAGGGGAGAGAGGGGGAGGGAGGGATGGGGAGGGGTGGGAGGGGAGGGAGGGATGGGGAGGGGGTGGGAGGCGAGGGAGGGAGGGAGGGGAGGAGGGGGGTGGAAGGGTGATGGCCAACGGGGCGACCTCGTGTCGGATTGACGCCAGGCAGCCCACGAGTCGACCCCGCGTCCACCGACTCCTCACTGCGACGCTCTTCGCCGGCCCAGCAGCGGCCACGCCGAGTCCCAGGGGGACCGCCGCGACATTTTATTTATGTCCGAGATGTTTCTCGGTCAAATATACGCGACGAGTGATTATTAAACGAGCGGGAGCACCCCACGCCTTCCGCGAGGGGGCGACACTCCTATCCCGTACAGATGGCAACAGATGGCGATTAGTTCACTTGCTGTACCACCATCTACTGGCGAGCTAAGGTTATAGCACCTCTCGACGCCCACGGGAATGGATTTTCACACGAGCAGCTCCGTGTGTGATCCACCAACACTCGATGCTGCTGGCTCCACAGCGCGAGATCAATGGCAGCCACCAACCATCACCACCAAAGATCCCCCGTGTAGCTTCAACAGACCTGTTGGGGCAATGTGCTGTCAGCGAGCACCTGTGAAGGCCAACACGGCACACGAGGGGGTGGGTGGCCAGCACCACGCCCATCGGCCGCCTTTGTCTCCCCAGGGGCGATTTTGTTCACGCAGTGTATCTTATTTAAGGCTGAGTCGACTTTGGGGAGGCCCAAATAACACATCGCCACTTACGTTGACTATCGCTGGGGAATCGAATGCAGGTGGCATGGTGAGTCGGGCAATGCGCCACCACTCCCCGCAAATACAAAGATCCCCGTGTAGCCTACTTGGTTCTTTCGGTAAAGTCACGTAGAAAGAGAAAATAACAAATTAAATAATAGAATACGACGTTTCGATTGCAACACAAGCAATCATCATCAGGTACAAATGAAATAGGAAAACAAAACCTAGTAAACTTAGAAATATAATGCAATACAACACGGATAGTCGGCTAACGTAACAGTCAACACCCTACCTGGTTGATTACGTTCTTCCAAAGATTGCTAAATTTAAGAGACAGATTTAACACAGAACAGCAGACAC
>NC_136146.1:6750064-6845237 GCF_965212315.1 Lampetra planeri | reverse complement strand
AACAAAACCTCGACACGTTCGTTCATATCACTGCTCGTAAAGATGAAAATATATGTAATAGGCGACGTTTCGGGCAATAGCCCTCAGCAGAACGGAATTGAGACTTTTCATAGAGAAGGGCCTTTGCCCGAAACGTTACCCACTCGATATTGTTCATCTTTATGGCAGGGCAGTAATGGAGAGTGGTGAATGTGTCGAGTTGATGTTTGTTTGCTTGTGCACCACTGGCAACGCATTATCGCCGCATTCTTTATGGTCAAATGAAATTTAAATCGAACGCGATATCCGTGTGAGGTTGCGTGTAGTGACGCCATAGGGTTTTATACTTTCCACAGTAGTTTTGTAAATATATAAGATGACGTGGTTGAATGTAATATTAAAGCATGGCAAATATATTAACACGAGCTTCAAACTCGTATCGGACACAGCCTACGTGTGTGTAGACGAAAGATAGGAGCTGCTGTTTTTAAATCCATTATATTAAGTTCACTTGCTTGCTTGCTTGCGCGCTTACGACCGTGCAAATATTTCGGTCATTGTTTAACCCACTTCCCGTGATCCAATCGAGCTGACATTTTGCACACAGACTCGTTGTGCGTGACAATTAATTTTCGTGAAAATTTTTTTCCATAACTTTACACTTTTTAGGAAAAAATTAATTATTTTAATTACTAATTGCTTAATGGTGGCAGGCAATCATCTGACCCATAGGTGACAGCCATCTCAAGCCAGAGGACGAGAGGACTCTAGCCGCCACGCATATAAAGGATTTATAGTGAAAAACGTTGTTTTTACGGGTTAATTTTTTTTGGATCTGGTATTTAGTTCATCCAGCATCACCAACAAACACCACTTTGGATGCTTGGGTGTCGCGTCTGGGGTTGGACCCACAGACACTGCGCCACACGATGATCATCTCACCGCTTCATCATGATAATAGAGAGGTTTGTTGAGTTAGATCGCGTAAATATATAAATGTGTCGTTAAAACCCTCCACCACCCTACACAGCCAACTAGTAAGGGTTGTCACGTAAACAGAACGTGGCCAATTTGTCACTAGTACAGCACACCGGTGTGTAAGCCTACGTGTTAAACCGCTTCATCATGATCAACCACGCACGGACCTGATGTCCACCTCCTGGATGAAGCCCTCCCCCTCCCGGGGGCCCCCTCCCCCTTCCTGGAGCCCCCCCCCCCTCCTGGAGCCCCCCCCTTCCCTCCCTGGAGCCCTCTCCCTCCCTGGAGCCCCCCCTCCCTCCCTGGAGCCCCCTCCCTCCCTCCCTGGAGCCCCCCCCCCTCCTGGAGCCCCCCCTCCCTCCCTGTAGCCCCCCCCCTCCTGGAGCCCTCCCCCTCCTGGAGCCCCCCCCCCTCCTGGAGCCCCCTCCCCCTTCCTGGAGCCCCCCCCCTCCTGGAGCCCCCCCCCTTCCCTCCCTGGAGCCCCCTCCCTCCCTGGAGCCCCCCCTCCCTCCCTGGAGCCCCCTCCCTCCCTCCCTCCCTGGAGCCCCCCCCCCTCCTGGAGCCCCCCCCCCTCCTGGAGCCCCCCCCCCTCCTGGAGCCCCCCCCCCCTCCTGGAGCCCCCCCCCCCTCCTGGAGCCCCCCCCCTCCTAGAGCCCCCCCCCCCCTCCTGGAGCCCCCCCCCCGCCTGGAGCCCCCCCCCTCCTGGAGCCCCCCCCCCCTCCTGGAGCCCCCCCTCCTGGAGCCCCCCCCCCCTCCTGGAGCCCTCCCCCTCCTGCCTTGGCAGACCTCTCCACATCGGCATTTAGCTCGTGACCATATTGCCGCTACCGAACGCAGAAATAGAAAGTTTCAGTCCAACGATGCAACAACAACCCACGTGCACACGAGATGGTCGTTACATCGCTCCCTCTCCAGCTCGGGTGGACATCCTCTCCGGCATGCTTCCCTCCTCCTGTGGCTACCAGCTCGACCATCGGCCATCGTCAGGCAGTGAATACGACTCATTGCCATCGTCAAGCGGTGTGCGACTCATTACCACGTACAAAGTGCCGTCTTCATTGGCCCCATATAGTGTAGTAACTGAACCTGTGCCAGGGTATAACAATTGGCAACGAGTGCGGTCGTATAGCACTTTGTAGCCACAATTAAGTGGACAATGCAATAAGGTAATAAAGGCCCGTGTGACTATGGGAACCAAAATACGTTTTGCAAAGCGGGTCATGAGACTCTTGCAAATGCAACTGCAATAAAGGTCGTTGCATGTACCAGTGAATTACAGTCAACAATGTACAGAATCAGAATACTGTATTGTATTGTCATTTAGTTGCGACGAGCGGTGGCGCTGTGGTTAGCACACTGCTCATTGATCCCGACCACCAATGTAAGTGGCTGGTCATTGCTATCTGTCTGAACCAGCCCCGGCCACCCCCACTTTGCCAACCTGTACTGACTAGCGTGCTATATGGGGAGGGCCTCATTCAGCAATGGATTGACAATTAAGTTGTACATATTCCTACTGTTGCAGGCGGTGGAGCGGTGGCACAGCGGTTGATAATGCACTGGACTCTGAACCAGCGAGCACATTTAAATTCCTGGTCGCAGCTAACATCAGTGGCTAGTTCAAGTTCATGTATTAGGTGTAGCCCTGATAATTGGTTTTTTTACCCTTCTATCTGGCAACAAAACTGACACCTTTTTACAAGGAGTCATGTTTGCATAGACCGCAATACCTGCAGTCATAATACAAACAAAAGAACATAACTCTGATAATGTGCACTGTCCCTGAAGTTGATTGGTCCACACCCGAGACAGCTTTCCTTAGAGCCTAGTCTCACATGGGTTGGACCAGATGACGCCAGTGCGCCTTTTGGCGTCATCTGGTCCAACCCATGTGAGACTAGGCTCTAAGGAAAGCTGTCTCGGGTGTGGACCAATCAACTTCAGGGACATTGCATACATTATCAGAGTTATGTTCTTTTGCCTGCATTATGACTGCAGGTATTGCGGTCTATGCAAACATGACTCCTTGTAAAAAGGTGTCAGTTTTGTTGCCAGATAGAAGGGTAAAAAAAAACAATTATCATATTTTTACTGTCAAATGAGGTTCCCATAGGTGTAGCCCTGTGAGCCATTCGGCTCTTGAATCGGGTGCAACCGCAACAAACAAAAAACAAAAACATGAACAAGAAAACATCTTAAAGTGACTATGTGACTTTGTGCAAATAGAAAATCCAATAAAAGACAGCAAAATATTGCAGTGATATACGAGCCAATCCTGGACTCTGTTTACCAGTATGCATAGACCAGTGCGCATTGGCTAGTGTGGTGAAGTCTGATATAACAACCCCCACGGTGGACACGACGTAAGGGGGCATTCATCCAGCAGTGGATTGACAAAGGGCTGTGAGTTGTTGCTGGCTCAAGAATGGATTGCCACCATTATCTAAGGGTTCTAATATACTGCAGCTCAATGTAAACCGTACAGATCTCCACAAATACATGTACAGAGCAGGTTCGGGAGTTTGGTCATGGAAAATATGAATCGGCTCCGTGAGATATGTTGTCTACTGGGGCATAGAGACACAGGAGGTTCACGATGCTATTTTAGCGTTGCGGGAGGTCTAATGAGAGATTGACCTCAATCCGGCTTGAGCAGTAGGCAGAGCAGTAGGCAGATGAACAGACGAGGGGCTTGCGGGCGGTACTTTCTCCGCCGAGATGGTTCGCACGGAACCCAAGACTCCACATCCACTGTAGCCACTCGGTAATTTCTGTGGGGATTTACCAAAGTGCGTCTTCTTCTTCTGCTGTTAACGATTCTCTGACTCTATCATTGGTAAAGGTGAGTCACGGTCCGTCAGTGTTGAATGCAATTCTCTTTATGACTGAAATTGCAAATATTGGCAACGTAAGTACAATTTAATCGTCATCCATGAAGGAGAATCATCATCCACTGTGTTTCATCATTGATGATGATTAAATTATACTTACATTGGCAACATTTTAAATTTTAGTCGGAACATTTTTATGTTTTAACAAAAGGAGACTGAAATTTCGATTTAAAGCTTTCGTGACTGCAGGGATTCATCTTCTTGGTTCTTTCGGTAAAGTCACGTAGAATGGAAATAATAATAAAACATAATAAAATAATTCTCACGACGTTTCGACCACAACGCAAGCAGCCGTCCTCAGGTGGAGAACAGGTCTGTGACTATGTCGAGAAGACAGACCTGTTCTCCACCTGAGGACGGCTGCTTGCGTTGTGGTCGAAACGTCGTGAGAATTATTTTATTATGTTTTATTTTTATTATTTTATTATTTCCATTCTACGTGACTTTACCGAAAGAACCAAGAAGATGAAAAGGAGACTCATAAAGCACAATTGTGTTTCCACTGCTGGAAGGAGGCCTCCCCACTCGAACCTTCTCACCATTCCTCATGGTCCTTTTTGCGATGCCACAGTCCATCTCACTCCTGTGCACGAGTTGATGTTATCACACGAGCTGATGTCATCTCTATGGTGGTCATGTTCTTGGACGTTTTTTTGTTATCCTTTGGCTGCCAATCTGTGTGTATGCATATTGAACTTCTTTTTCGCACCGTACGTAGCCAACCGCGCTAATCGGAGGTCACCAGTTTCATCCATTGGCCAGGATTCCTTCTAGTGATGTGTGCTGCCCAAGCCGACTTACTTCATCAGTCAAGAGGAAGTCTTGATGATATTGTTGGTTTTCGTGACGAGGCGGTTGGTCGGATCTTTTTGTATTAAGAATTGCAAATACTGTATCTACAGCCATCCATTGTAGTATACATGTTACTGGTAGGAACCTCCTGGTTACACCAGCCCGCAGGGGATTATTGTGTCCGTCCGTCGTGCATACAAAAATGGGAGGGGTGGGGCTGGGTGGAGAGGGGAGGGTGGGGAGGGGCTGGGTGGCGAGGGGCTGGATGGGGAGGGGAGGGTGGGGAAGGTGGGGCAGGGTGTGGGGTGGGAGGGGTGGGGCTGGGTGGGGAGGGGCTGGTCACCCCGTGGTGCACTTATAAAACTCAACGTTTAACCTACTCACGCCGGCTTGTGCCCGCCCTCACAGTCGGTCATATTTGTGGAATACACCACGCCGCCGTTGACCCTGGCCATTGACCGAGTAACCCAACGTTCCTACCAGCTCCCTCCGCAGGAATGTGTTTAGTCCGGACAGTCGAACCAAACCTAAAACTGGAACTAGATTTAAGGATGTTTGAACCAATTCAAACAGTGATTACTGCATATTAGTTAAAACGTAGCAAAATTCTTAAGCCAAGACCTCCTCTGTAACCTTTTGTTGTCGCCTGCAATGTATCTTAGGTGGAAGATATTTATTTAGATATTTTTTTTACAAATATGCAAATTAGAATTGGTTCAAACAAGTTTCTAACAATTAGTTAATCAACAAACCTAACCTTTCTAAAACCATTCAGAGCCAATTGAACCATAACCGGTTTAAGTGGTTTTAGCTGAATCCAAACGCAGACTCTAATGGCTCACCAGAGGTCGCAACCGGGTACCCGATACCCGTACCCTACCCGATATCCGGCTACCTGTACCCGGCCGGGTACGGGTACCCGTTTGCGACCCTGGTGCGGCCGGGTACGGGTAGACCGTGAGTCACTGGTGAGTCACGGTTTGTCACTCATTTCCCAACGTCTTGTCTCTTCTCACAATTAAAGTTCCTAGAATCAATCCACCCGCGCCTGCAACATGGCTTCATCCCAGAGGTCGCAATCAGGTACCCGATACCCGTACCCTACCCGTACCCGGCCGGGTACGGGTAGGGTACGGGTACCCGTTTGCGACCCTGGTGCGGCCGGGTACGGGTAATGAATCAAAACCCGTTTGCGACCTCTGTGGCTCAGTGAGTCAGTAAAACGTGTTCATAATAAAGGCCTGCTTGGGAGGTTAAGTTTATTGTTTGTGTTTGTGTCAAAATTAGCGTGCCCAGAGTAAACGTCTGCACACAAGGGAAGGATGCTGAAACTCCAGGCAGATTGGTCAAAAACCTGCTTCTTGTGCAGCTGCTACAGGCACCACCTCGTTACCTGTCAGGTGGGTGTCTCGCATACATCATCATCGTCATCATCATCGTGACTCTTAATACCACTGATGGTTTGGGAGTCGTATTCCTGCGTGGTTCACCAACTCCACTCCAATGTCATTTAATTGAGGGGGAGGCGGAGAATCAATCTACCGCATATTCACTGAAGCTATTTCCTGGATAAGTAATATAAAAAAAACAAAAAAACACGCTTTCATTAAATGTACCGTACTCGTAATGGCAAAACTCCACGACTCCAGGAAGTGGGCCCGAAGCTTGCCGTAACGTAAGGGACCGTGGTGATTTACAGCCAACGTCAGTTGAGCGTGGACAATTAGACCCAAGCCGAAACATAACCTATAAAAATGAATGTTTAAAAATACTTTATTTTTATTATCGAATATAGTATTGTCATCAGTATGACATCAGTATACCAAGTTTGCAGTCGATACAACATTGGGAAGTGGGTTAAAATTGAGTTACAAGATTTGAGGATACGACAACAACAACAGAATGAGTTAATAGAAAGCGTGTAAAAGAATGTTTAAAAATGTTTTAGATTTTTTTTTATGATAGAATATAGTATTGTCATCAGTATGACATAAGTATACCAAGTTTGCAGTCGATACCACATTGGGAAGTGAGTTAAAATTGAGTTACAAGATTTGAGGATACGACAACAACAACAACAGACGGAGTGAGTTAAATAAAAGCGTGTAATAATAAATGACCAAACACAGAAACGTAAACGCAAGTTGCTCTTCATCCGTCCATACGCGACAAGAAAGGGGTGCATCGACTTCTGGCACCTGATCAAACGATGGCAACATTCAGCTTGTGAATGCTGGTGCCTAGGTGACGGCGTTTGTTCGAATACTTGTTCTTCTTATACTGATAGGAACCCACTGGTTCCACCAGCCCACAGGGGATTATTGTGTTCTTGTGTCCATCCGTCGTGCTGGGAGGGGCTGGATGTGGAGGGAGGGGAGGGTGGGGAGGGGCTGGGTGGGGAGGGGCTGGGTGGGGAGGGGAGGGGCTGGGTGGAGAGGGTGGGGAGGGGCTGGGTGGGGAGGGTGGGGCTGGGTGGGAAGGGGCTGGGTGGGGTTTGGCTGGGTGGGGAGGGTGGGGAGGGGCTGGGTGGGGTGGGAGGGGTGGGGCTGGGTGGGGAGGGGCTGGTCACCCCGTGGTGCCCTTATAAAACTCAACGTTTAACCTACTCACGCCGGCTTGTGCCCGCCCTCACAGTCGGGCATATTTGCGGAATACACCACGCTGCTGTTGACCATGGCCATTGACCGAGCACATTCCTGCTCCCTCCGCAGGAATGTGTTTCTAGCGTTCCAGGTCACATGCAATGTTCGAAGAGTGAGAAGCTGATCGTATAACCAGTGTGCCCGTAAAAGGTGCGAATGAGCACGGTGAATATGAAACCCGCGTAAACCGCCCGTGGTATAATTGAGTTAACTCCGCAGTGAAACAAACTGCAGCTGTGTGCTGTAATGTGAATCTTCATCACCATGGCTGCCACGATTCTCACTCACCGCGGTTCAATATAATTCGCCGCCGTGATCCGGCCAGGTGGCAGCTCAGTGGTCAAGCGAGCGGCTCGCAATGAGAAGGTTGATCATCCCACGGGGACTGATACAATTAGGACTATTTTTGTGGGGAAGTCAACAGTGGTGGATAATTCTAGATTTGAAGCTTTCGTGACTGCAAGGATTCATATTCTTAGGTCTTTTCGGTAAAGTCACGTAGGTAAAAACATTAAAATTAATGAAAGTAAAATAAAATAAAAATCGCGACGTTTCGGAGGCAACACAAGTCTCCGTCATCAGGTGGGACCGTCACAGCCAGATTTGCTGCATCAAGTGAGGCAATGATTCAAGATGTAATCCCTTAAAAGCAAGTAGAAACAACATACAAGTTGCTTTTAAGGGATTACATCTTGAATCATTGCCTCACTTGATGCAGCAAATCTGGCTGTGACGGTCCCACCTGATGACGGAGACTTGTGTTGCCTCCGAAACGTCGTGATTTTTATTTTATTTTACTTTCATTAATTTTAATGTTTTACCTACGTGACTTTACCGAAAAGACCTAAGAATATGAAGTGGTGGATAAACTCACGCCATCGGAATGTGGAATTTCCAGGGCTGTAAACGAGAGATGAGCACCACCTCAGTGGCTTGACATGATCCTCGCTCACAATTCTTCTTCTCGTACTTTACCATTGTGGTGGCTGTATAACCTTTATACTCTTAGGTTTTTTCGGTAAAGTCACGTAGGTAAAAATAAGTAATAAAATGTAATTTCTATTATTACTTCTATTTTTTTTAGTATTATTATTTATTTTTACCTACGTGACTTTACCTAAAAAACCTAAGAGTATGAATCCTTGCAGTCACGAAAGCTTCAAATTTAGAATGTATAACCTTTAATTAGATACAACACACAGTATATAAATCACATTTAATTATTGCCCACACACATACACACAATGTTACCCTAATCATGAGAATTTTAATCGAGGTGACCTGGTCTCAGCCAATTACTGAACAACAAAAAAACACCGTCACATTAAATTCGTTTTTTTTTAATTGGCAAAATTCCAGCTCTGAGAATTAAAAGCATCCGCAGTTTGAATGTCATTGAACAATCTGACAGTAGAGTGCGTGTATAAGTGTGGACTCAAGCTGTGCGGTGACATTTCTACGTGTGTCGCACACTCTGTTTAAATGTTATCTGGAAGTCATGCAGCGTCTCTGGAGCGCTGTGTGCGACGCTCTAAGCCAGGGGTGGGGAACGTCCGGCCCGCGGGCCGTACAAGGCCCGCAAAATCATTTAGTGTGGCCCTGCCAAGGCAACCGCAGACGGGACTCGAAATTCAATAAATCTAGGAGAAAACCTGGAAAAGCAGCTGCGAGTAGCAACATCATCAACACCAGCTAACATCACACGCCTCGCCAAAGAGAAGCCGTTCCAGCCATCACATTAGGGGTCAGTTAATGAAATGTTTGACCAAATATAACAGTCTCATTTTTAAGTTGATAATTTTGTATGGCACGTGAATGATGTTATAAATATCCAAATGGCCCTTGGCAGATAAAAAGGTTCCCCACCCCTGCCCTAAGCCCAAGGCCTCCATTCACTCCGCAGGTTTGAATGGCGCCCGTCGCCTGCCGAGGCTGAGTGCCCCACAGGTGGCGATGGGGAAGCTGCAGAGCAAGCCCAGCGTCCGCCCCCCGCACAAGTACAGGTGAGCGCTCAGCACCAGAGGTCGCAAACGGGTTTTGATTCCTTACCCGTACCCGGCCGCACCAGGGTCGCAAACGGGTACCCGTACCCGGCCGGGTAGGGTACGGGTATCGGGTACCTGATTGCGACCTCTGGGATGAAGCAATGTTGCAGGCGTGGGTGGGTTGATTCTAGGAACTTGAATTGTGAGAAGAGACAAGACGTTGGGAAATGAGTGACAAACGGTGACTCACCAGTGACTCACGGCCTACCCGTACACGTACCCGGCCGCACCACGGTCGCAAACGAGTACCGGGTATCGGGTAGGGTACGGGTATCGGGTACCCGGTTGCGACCTCTGCTCAGCGCCTGGGCAACTGGCCGCTGAGAAGCGTTGTGACCTACAGTGTGGTGACGGAGCACAGGGTGGCTGAGACGAAACACTCTGGAGGATCGAGTCCTCAACATGGTAGGTGAAATCAATGAGTGAAGTTCACGGGAAGGGTCACCGTGGTCGAAGCGGTGTGTACGTGTGCGGTTGTCACCGTGCCGTGTATGTGCAGGGTCGAGTCTCCGGCATGCGCTCTGGGCGAAGCGTCGGTGCGGCACTTTCCCCGCGCTCACCGTGACGCTGTCGCCTCTCTCGCGCTGCTCGGCCCTGGACTCAGCCTCTCGGGCAGCAAGGACTGCGTAAGCCACTCACAAAGACAAAGATCCCCCGTGTAGCCTTAACAGACTGTTGGGGCAAGTGCTGTTAGCGAGCACGTATGAAGGCCGGCACGGCACATGGGCGCCTTTGTCTCCCCAGTGCCGATGTTTACACACTGCACATTTGAGACTGAGTCGACCTAGGGGAAGCCCAGGACGGGTTCAGACGTGCAACTGGTGTTCACTGGGTGTGGGAATCGAACTCGGGTCGCCAGGTTCTAAGCGCAGCACGCTAACCGCTGTCCCACCACTCTCACAATGCACACGCACAGGGA
The DNA here is from genome assembly GCF_965212315.1 of Lampetra planeri. NCBI lineage: Eukaryota > Metazoa > Chordata > Hyperoartia > Petromyzontiformes > Petromyzontidae > Lampetra > Lampetra planeri. Next base: position 6,834,991 of record NC_136146.1, on the reverse strand, counting down.
AGCCTCTTAATGCAGTCCCGATAAGGACTCTCTCCTTACCAAGGGCTGGATAAGGACTTTCAGAGATCCCCTTGGCGGGCCACCTATCAACACACACCTTGTGCCGTAGACCGTGGTGCAATGTGATTGTTGTTGTTGTGTTGTAGACCGTGGTGCAATGTGATTGTTGTTGTTGTTGTGTTGTAGACCGTGGTGCAATGTGATTGTTGTTGTTGTGCTGTAGACGGTGGTGCTGTATGATTGTTGTTGTTGTTGTGCTGTAGACCGTGGTGCTCTGTGATTGTTGTTGTTGTTGTGCTGTAGACTGTGGTGCTCTTTGATTGGGAGAGGGGGGAGCTGTGCGCACGACTGCTCGGCCACGCCCGTGATGTCACCAAGGTGAGAGAACACGTGACCCCACATTGCTGCCCAGCTGCTGGGTCTGACACCTACACCGACCTGTACCAGCGTCCCGTCGTATCCTCTGCCTGTCACGTGGTGTAGGTGGCGTGTGTGCCAGGCGGCACTCACGTGTTCAGCGCGTCTCGCGACCGCACCGCGTGCATGTGGCACCGTGCGCACCCCGCCGACGGCCCCGTCGCCACCTTCTCCGGCCACGAGCTCGTGCTCACGGGACTCTCCCTCAACCACGGTGACACAGGGACATGTAGCGCACGGTGGGATGGGTGGGTGGGCGGGGATAACAGTGATACACACAGACAGGGAGACACACAGACATCGAAACACGGCACGTGGAGACATGGAAAACGGAGAAACAGCACGTGGGCACACGAGGACGTGAAACGGGGAGACCAGGCATACGGCACGTGGCCCATTATTGTTTAGACAGTGGCCTGCAGAGCGTGTACCCTGAGACATGTTGCGTCGTTGCGTGTGCAGACGGCAGTATCCTGTGCACGGGTTCCCGTGACAACGCGCTCTGCTTCTGGGACGTGGACACGGGCGTCTGCGTGCGGCGAGCGTCCCTGCCTCGGAACCTGGTGACTCCTCCCAGCCGCCCACTCCACTTACACACGCTCCACTTCCACACGCACACACAAACGCCTCTCCATCTCTCAACTCCTCCACGCACGCACACACACATGCACACACACGCGTGCCTCTCTCAACCCCCCCGCGTCACTCCAGGGCTAGTGTGAGGCATACGCCGGACGGGGCAGCACTGCCCTGTTCTTTCTAGATTTGAAGTTTTCGTGACTGCAAGGATCATACTGAGAATTATCTTATTATGTTTTATTTTGATTGTTTTATTATTTCCCTTCTACGTGACTTTACCGAAAGAACCAAGAAAATGAATCCCTGCAGTCACGAAAGCTTTAAATCGAAATTGAAGGATCATACTCTTTGGTTTTTTCGATAAAGTCACATAGGTAAAAAATAAAATGAATAAAAAATTAAAACAACTAAATTAAATCACGACGTTTTTGGGCGCAACACAAGCGTTCGTCTTCAGGTGGGGACAACGTAGCGAAAGCACAACCGCTTAAGTGTGTCTTTTAGTTGTTTTCATTTTTAATTTATTAAATTTTTTACACCTACGTGACTTTGCCCTATTCTTCTTAAGCCACACGTCGGCTGAGCCGGGCGGCAGCGTCATCGTCTGCAGTGTCCAGTGCTCTCACTTCTCCATCCAGTCTGCTCAGAGAGTGATTGTCCACCTCGTCCACAGCATGCGACTGTGGCCAGACTTAGGCCACAGATACAGAGTGTGCGAGAGGAGCCTGGGAACAGTGAGGTTGGGTGGCAGGGTGGCACAGTCGTAACACTCCTGCCTCACAATAAGAAGAGCCTGGGTTCGATTCCCGACTTGAGCACTTTTCTGTTTGGAGTTTGTAGTTCTACCCCTGTTATGCAATGGGTCTCCTCAAGATTCTCCAATTACCTCCCATAGCTAAAATAAATACAACGTAACTGGAAATGGCCAGCTTTCCCAATGCTGAAAAATTTACCTGGAAATTTCTCGGTTGGGATTACAAACACAGCAGCAACATCGCCCCTTTGCTGCGAAAACTTGGCAGGACCCTCCTGAAAAAGAGAGTTGAGACTCAGTGAGGGTGCCCTGAGTGAACATGCTTAGCCGAGGTGTTCATTCGTGACCGGGCCGAGACCATCATCTCACGCCACTAACCGTGTGTGGCTGCCTGGATTCGAGGCCTAAGTTCTCGGGGATGGCGGTGGCTCAGTGCAAGGATGGACGCAGGCCCCCTGAGTCGCTGGCCCTCCGCTCTGTGACTCTGGGTGATGCGGTTGCTTGTGGTGGTTGCGCAGGTGACGGACGTGTGCTGGGTGCCTGGCAGCGCTCTGGTGGCCCAGGCATCCGAGGATAAAACTGTGCGGTCAGAGGAGCACCACGACCACACCACCACCACCACCACTTTCACCACGCCACTGCCACATCAATCACACCGTTACCACTTAACATACAACACGACTACATCAACCATATTTTTAGGTTTTTTCGGTAAAGTCACGTAGGTAAAAAATAAAAATAAAAATTCATAAAAGTAAAATCGTGCTGTGACGGTTCCACCTGAAGGCGGAAGCTTGTGTTGCCTCCGAAACATCGTGATTTTTTATTTTACTTTCATTAATTAAAATTTTTAATTTTTACCTACGTGACTTTACTGAAAAAAACCTAAGAATATGAATCCTTGCAGTCACGAAAGCTTCAAATCTACATCAACCATATCAATAATACAGCAATCATACCACCACCGTGTCAAACAACACCACAATAACCACACCAACACTCCATCACTCACACCGCTGTCACATCAATCGCACTAATACGACATTAGTCATACCACCACGCACCAAAAAACACAACAGCTGCCCCCCACCACTTCAACCAAACTACCAAATCACTCACAACAATACTACATTGTCGTGTTGAGGTGTTGTGTCACCTTGTGGTGTTGTAATGTTACGGTGTTGTCGTGCATTGTGTTTCATTGTGTTTGTGGTCTGTACGGCGGTCATGTTGTAGTGTCGTGTTGTGGTGTTGTGTCACCTTGTGGTGTTGTAATGTTACAGTGTTGTCGTGCATTGTGTTTCATTGTGTTTGTGGTCTGTACGGCGGTCATGTTGTAGTGTCGTGTTGTGGTGTCGTGTTGTAGTGTCGTGTTGTGGTGTGGCGTTTCATTGCGGCTTTGGTGCTGTGCGGTGCTGCCATAGGCTGTGGGACAGCCGCACGGCGAAGGTGTCGGTGCTGTTTCCCCCCAAGTGCCACATCCAGACGAGCTGTGCAGTGTCCCCCAGCGCCACCCATCTCCTCAGCACCAGCGCCGGGGTCAACGCAGAGGGCTGCGAGGCCACGGTACGGCGGGGTTGCCACCTAGAGCCCCTATTCCAATCCACCTCGGCGTTTCAGCACTGTGCAGTTTCCTGCAATAAACAAATTAGTTCCTGCCATCCGAACACAGACAGGTGGTGACCCTACGATTCAGTGTAGAACCATCGCGAATAATTACAATTGTGACAACCCACCATCGCCACTATAATCTCTTCCTACCACTCACGACCACCGCTGCAACCACCATAAGCCCGCACTACCACCTCCATAACCACCCACATCCACTACTGTAACTCCCGACTATAACACACTACCACTACAAAAATCAACAACCACCCACGACCACAACCCCACCATCATTCCCCACTGCCACCATCACAATTGCCTCCACCACACACCGCCACTTCCACAACTCCGCACTACCCAACATCACCACCAACCATTATTACCATTTATCACCACCAACATCTTTGCTGAAAACGTCATCAGCGATATCGATACAGCCGTTTGACAATCCAAGGCTAGACGAAGGCCTCCCCACGGCCTGTTGGTGTTGGTGGGGGTCTTGACTCTGCTAGCCAGTGCGGGTTGGTAAAGGGGGCAGATGGTTCAGGACAGGCTACCTGTCGTCGTTGTTACCTGCGGTCAGGAATTCAGGTCGCAAACTTCAGATGCAAAAAAAACTATATCGTAAATATGAAATGTCTTGATAATTGTTTTTTTACCCTTTTATCTGGCAACAAAACTGACACCTTTTTTACGAGGAGTCATGTTTGCATAGACCACAATAGATGCAGTCATAATGCAAACAAAAAACACAACTCTGATAATGTATGCACTGTCAGCGTTATGTTTTTTGTTTGCATTATGACTGCAGGTATTGTGGTCTATGTGTAATGCGGGCGTAAACGGCTTCGCGGATATGACGTCATGGGGGGGAGGAGTTAGGTCACGTGAGAGAGAGGGGTGAGGTCTTAAGGGAGAGATACCGGAAGAGACGGGAGAGTGTGGGAGACAGAGTTAGAGTGAGGCCACGCAGGGCGGAGGTCGAGGAGTGGCGAGATCGCCACACACACGGGGAAGTAAGACTTGGCACCGTCGGCCAGCGGTGACCAAGCGCGGAGGAACGACGGGCAGCGGTGGAGCTGCAGTGAGGGCAGCGGTGGAGCTGCAGTGAGGGCAGCCGGAGGACTGCACAGGGGATCTGCAGCGGAGCTGCAGAGGTGTGGAGGCTACGGGAGCGAGAGCAGCTATGGAGCTGCCAAGGGGAGAGCTCTGAGCGAGGGCCGTGTGGGAAAAGTGTAAGAACCCGAATAAAGGACAACGGAGACAGACCCAGGATCGAGTCCTTTATTACATATGTAAACATGACTCCTCGTAAAAAAGGTGTCAGTTTTGTTGCCAGATAAAAGGGTAAAAAAAAACAATTATCATATTTTTTACTGGCAAATGAGGTACCAATGGTGATGAAATGCCTTGCCATGCCCTGTCAAGTACTGCCCTGCCCTGTGGCCGCGTGGCCGTGTGGCGTGCGAACAGCAGCTGTGGGACGGGCGTCAACCGTGCGGCGCTGTGCGGGAGTTCCATGGACACAGCCAGAGCAGCAGTAGCTGCTGCTTCCTGCCCGGGGGCCTCTTGGGCACGGCCTCGCACGACGGCACCGCGCGCGTCTGGGAGCTGCACGCCACAGGCACGACGAGCCCACGTGCACACGAGCACGTGCACGCGAGCACGTGCACACGTGCACGCGAGCACGTGCACACGTGCACACGAGCACGTGCACACGAGCACGTGCACGCGAGCACGTGCACACGTGCACGCGAGCACGTGCACGCGAGCACGTGCACACGTGCACACGAGCACGTGCACATGAGCACGTGCACGCGAGCACGCGCACGCGAGCGCGCGCACGCGAGCGCGCGCACGCGAGCGCGCGCACGCGAGCGCGCGCACGCGAGCGCGCGCACGCGAGCGCGCGCACGCGAGCGCGCGCACGCGAGCGCGTGCACGCGAGCACGTACATGCAGGCGCACGACATGTACACATGGGCATGTCCGTGTTGCATACGGCGTGTGTGGCTTTCCTGCTGATGAGTTGTACATACTGCGTAGCATTGCAGTGTAATGTATATTTTTATGCTGTCGGGATTTGTGCACACTGTGTGGAGTGACGCTGTGTCTGTGTGCAGGGTGTGTAGTGACGCTGTGTGTCTGTGTGCAGGGTGTGTGTGTGATGCTGTGTCTGTGTGCAGGGTGTGTGTGGTGATGCTGTGTGTGTGTGCAGGGTATGTGTGTGACGCTGTGTGTCTGTGTGCAGGGTGTGTGTGACACTGTGTGCAGGGTGTGTGTGACGCTGTGTCTGTGTGCAGGGTGTGTGTGTGACGCTGTGTGTGTGCAGGGTGTAGTGATGCTGTGTGTGTGTGCAGGGTGTAGTGATGCTGTATCTGTGTGGAGAATGTGTGTCGTGATGCTGTGTCTGTGTGCAGGGTGGTGTGTGTGATTCTGTGTGTGTGCAGGGTGTAGTGATGCTGTATCTGTGTGGAGAATGTGTGTCGGGATGCTGTGTCTGTGTGCAGGGTGTGTGTGTGACGCTGTGTGTGTGTGCAGGGTGTCCGGCAAAACAACCTCCTACCTCCTCGCGGTGCCGGACGGGCAACATTGTCGTGGGCAGTGCTGTGGGGGGAGGGCCAATGCCCATTGGCCTCTCCTCTCATGGCGTCTGTGACCACCACAGTGGCTAAACGGGGGCTCTGGACGGGTGCGAGGGGCTGGTAACCCCTCCACCTTCAATTAACCACCACTAAACTACGAAGTAAACATAAACCTGTAATTAATAAGCTTGTGCCGGAGGCCCCGGGGGGTCAGGCTTTTATGACGTCTCCTGGCCAAACCCCATTTGGCGGAGCCAGGAGATTGAATTTTAACCCTCGGGGCTCCTCCAGAAACAACGAAAAACCATTGCGGATGGCCACGTGGAATGTTCGAACGCTCACTGCGGAGGAGAGGCTGCCACTCCTCTGTCGGGAGCTGGACCGGTACCGCCTGGATCTCTGTGGCATTCAGGAGGTCCGGTGGACCGGTTCTGGCTCCTGCCACCATGAGGGGTGGACAGTCCTCTACTCGGGGCAGGAGACTGCCAAACAACAGGGTGTGGCTCTTCTTCTGAACAAAAGAATGAAGGGGGCGTGGGAGCGTGGCGGTGAGGTGTGGGAAGCTGTAAGCCCCAGGATACTTTGGGCTCGCCTTCCCATCAACCAGAGGCGAGGAGTGGTGGTCGTGGTTACTTATGCCCCCACCGAAGACGAACATCTGTGGAGGGATGCAGGCAAAGCCGATGAGTCGGACGCTTTCTATGACCTCCTGTCACAGGTGCTGGCTAAAGTGGCCACTCGGGACAGAGTCATCTTGTTGGGTGACTTCAATGCCCGAGTTGGTCATGATGCTGGCACCTGGTCTGGAGTGATTGGAAGGCATGGGCCAGATCAGCTCAATAATAACGGTAGGAGGCTGCTAGATTTTTGTGCAGCCCATGGGCTTGTAATTACTAACACGCTCTTCCGGCATCGGCGCATCCACACAACATCATGGATGCATGCCGGGTCCAAGCAAGAACATCTGCTGGACTACGTAGTGACGGACCAGCGGATGCGAGCCCATGTCCTTGACACCAGGACCTACCGTGGAGCTGATCTGCCCTCTGACCATCGACTAGTCATCTGTAAGATGCGCCTGCCATTCTTCCACTCCGGTGGTGGGTGTACACCCAGGATCCCATTCCAACCAAAAGTGGCCTGGTCTAAGTTAGCTGATGAAAGTTGCAAGCGAGAATTTCATCATCGCTTGCAGCTGGGGTTGGCATCGTCCCCCACTCCACCTGATGTCGAGGGTAAATGGGCGAGGTTTAAGACTGTGACTCATGCAGCTGCAATGGCTGCTTTGGGTACGCGGTCCAGACCTCCCCGGGAACCCTGGCTGACGGAGGAGGTGTTCAGGTTAATTGAGAAAAAGCGACAGGCCCACTCTCATCGCCTACAGCATCCCACGTCAGAGAATGAGGAGGTTTACCGCAGTCTTCGCTCGGAGGTTCGGAGAGCCGTGAGGCGCTGTAAGGATGGGTGGTGGTCGCGGGTTGCTGAGGAGATGGAGTCTGCCTCAGTGGCCCGCGATCACAAATCACTATTTAACTCCATCAAAAAAGTAACCTGCAGCGCCACACCTATTACCATCATTAGAGGAAAAAACGGTGATCCAATCTCCGACCCCCAGGAACAGGTTTGCAGATTTGCTGAGCATTTCTGTGAGGTCCTGGGGGAGGGAAAATCTCTCAGCCAGGAAAACATCATGGCACAAAGTGGGGATAACCCTGCTGAGGCTGCGGTGCCTCAAATATTGGAAGAGGTCACCCCCTGTGAGTGGCTGGCTGAGGTACCGGCTGTTGAGGAAGTACTGAGGGCGATCCGGAGTCTGAGACCAGGGAAGGCACCGGGCAGAGATGATCTCCCAGGCGAAATGCTGAGGGAGGGTGGCGTTTGTGCACAGACTGCCCTATATGACATCATAACAACAGTCTGGACCACTGGACGGGTTCCGCAGGACTGGAAGGATGCCCTGGTGGTCCCCCTCTTTAAGAAGGGGGACCGTACCGACTGTAACAACTACAGGGGCATCTCACTCCTCAGTGTGCCGGGTAAGGTCCTGGCAAGGATTATTCAACATCGCCTTGCTAGGCATGCTGAGGAGAGGCTTGCGGAGCCCCAATGTGGTTTCAGGAAAGGGCGGTCCTGCACAGATGCCATATTTTCTGTCCGTCTGCTACAGCAGAGGTGTAGGGAATTCCAAAAAGACCTACATCTCTGCTTTATTGACCTGGTCAAGGCCTATGATACCATCAGTAGGACTGGGCTCTGGGTTGTTCTTCGTGCTTTCGGAGTCCCTGACCCTCTGCTCACGATCATTAAGGACCTTCATGATGGTGAGCGGGCCCGGGTAAAACTACGTGGCCGGGAGTCGGAGCCTTTCCCTGTACACCTTGGGGTGCGACAGGGATGTCCTCTGGCTCCCACATTATTTAACATCTATTTCGACTGCGTAGTTCGTGAAGCCTTCAATAGCTGTACCGGGGGAATTACCATTTGGTACAGATATAATGGGAGGCTGATCGACGCCCGGGTGCGATCAAGGGATGGCTCCCTATTGGTCAACCACGTTATGTATGCCGATGATTTGGTAATAGCTGCTCATTCAGAAGAGGAGTTGGAGACGCTGCTGCTGAGACTGGAGCGTGCCACTAAGAGGTGGGGCCTTACCATCAGCCCCACCAAAACTAAGCACCTGCCTGGGTATTTTGTACCATCGGGCACTCCGCCCCCACAACTCCCAATCGGTGATGGGGCAGTTGTGGAGAGAGTAGAGAGTTTCCCATACCTGGGCAGTGTGCTCATGACCGGCTCCAGTTTATCAGCAGAGGTCTCACTCCGAATCAGTCGAGCGGCAATATCTTTTCATCGGTTGCGTGACGCTGTGTGGAAGCTACCTGGTCTGTTGCTCCGCACGAAGCTTCAGGTCTTCTCGGCCACGGTCATTCCCTCCCTTCTCTATGCTTGCGAAACGTGGACCCCCCTAGTGGAGCATCTTCGCCGGTTGGAAACATTTAGGCTGGCCTGCCTACGATCCATCCTGGGTTTAACCAGGCTGGATTGTGTGAGGAGCTCACAAGTCCTTGAAAGATCTGGGCAAAGTCCCATCAGTGAGCTCCTCCGGCAGGCAAGGCTGCGTTGGCTGGGTCATGTAGCCCGCATGCCCAGCCACCGCATGCCTAAACAGCTTTTGTTCGGCCGGATCGAGGGGGCTAAACGGGCGCGGCACGGGCTAGAGAAGAGATGGAGTGATGTGGTACAGGAGGACGTGGAGCTGAGTGGACTTGCCGATGACTGGTACCAGCGGTGTCAAGATCGGCCTCAGTGGAGGAGGCTCGTGAAGGACGCTACTGGGCAGTTGGAGGCAGTCGCCCTCCAACAACAACGGAGGGCGGAGGAGCGACGCTCACAACAACGAGCGGAGCGCCGGGTGGCTAAAGCACAGCAAGTTGGCACAGTAGGGGGCACAGGTGGTGCATCAGCCAGTCATCTCGGTCATCTCGGTCAGTCGACCCGTGGCACCTGGGTCTGCCCCGTGACCTCCTGCCAGCGGGCGTTCGACACTTCACGTGGCCTCAAGGTGCACATGGCCTGGCACAAGCGTCGTGGTGACGTCACCGCCACTTAGTGGCGAATGGCGGTTGTTGTGCAGGGTGTGGTGATGCTGTGTCTGTGTGGAGAATGTGTGTCGTGATGCTGTGTCTGTGTGCAGGGTGTGTGTGGTGACACTGTGTCTGTGTGCAGGGTGTGTGTAGTGACGCTGTGTGCAGGGTGTGTGGTGACGCTGTGTGTGTGTGCAGGGTGTGTGTGTGACGCTGTGTGTCTGTGTGGAGAATGTGTGTGACGCTGTGTGCAGGGTGTGTGTGTGACGCTGTGTGTGTATGGAGAGTGTGTGTGTTACGCCGTGTCTGTGTGCAGGTTGCGTGACGACGCCGTGTCTGTGTGCAGAGTGTGTGTGCGTAGCGATCCTGGGTGGCCCACTCACAGCGATGTGCTCGGGTGGCGATGGGCGCATCCTCTGTGGCGGATTCCACTCGGGCGTGCACGTCTTGGAGCTCATCAGCAGTCACGGCCCCACTGCCCTGCGCACGCTGGCACGCTTCTGAAAGCGCCACCTGCCCTGACCGCCCCGGCATGCCGCACAGCGCTCGTGCCGTCGCAGACTTATCAGGTCACACACATTCTGAGAGTGTATCCAGTGTCAGAGGTCAGAGGACTTAACCGGCACTGGCGAGACCCTGGGTTTGAATACAGACGGTCGCCCGTCATGAAACTGAGTTCGCACAATGTAGCGAGAGCTGATGGTCTCTGCCCGAACATCAATGGTTTCACACGCAAAAAAACATCACGCTAAATTTGATTCTGAAACTTAATTTGGTTAAATTCTAGCTGTGGGAATGAACGATATTCTAGATTTTAAGCTTTCGTGACTGCAAGGATTCATACTGTTTGATTTTTTTCGGTAAAGTCACGTAGGTAAAATATAAAATAAAACAAAATGAATGAAAACGACTAAATTAAATCACGCTGCAGTGGTTTTGCTGGGGCGGTCATACCTGATGACGGATGCTTGTGTTGCTTCCGAAACGTCGTGATTATTTTATCTTTTACCTCCGTGACTTTACCGAAAAAAAACAAAGAGAATGAACGATATTGGTTGACTGTCGTGTGATGAACATTACGGGCAGAGGGAGAATAGGCGAGAAAGCGATACTCCTTATTGTGTTGACGAGAGGTCTGTGAAGTGGTCTCAGATGCCGGATTGCACTGCACTGAGAGATATCTGAATGTATACATCATCTCAGAAGAATGGAGGCTGGGTCTCCACAAATTGTCTGTAGGGTTCAACAATGCAGTTATTTTTGTAACTTATTTTTGTTTAACATGAGCTCTAAAAGCATTTCTCCCCCATTCCCCTAATAATAGTCAACGTGCAGGGTTAAAATGGCAGTAATGTCTAAGGTCTGAAGATATTTGTAAATTTGTACTATTTATTTCAGACCAACACGGTTGGTCTTTGGATCACATCAAAGATTTATTTTTACACCCGGGGGAAGGGTTGATGATTAAACCCGGGACAGAGTGGTTTTTAGAACCAGGATGGGGTCTAGTTGCAGGCGCAGGAGAGGGTCTGGTTTTGGGTTCTATAACTAAACTATTTTGTATTTTACCAGGTCAGGCCCTCTGAGCTGTATAGCTCTTTTTCATAAGCGACCTGGCCACAAATGATAGCTCAACGAAGTGGCTTATCACGTGGAAATGTACAACAGTCAAATACTCTTAAACGCGTGCTTCTAAACGTGGAGGCAAAGACCGGAGGACCCGGATAAAAATCCACGCAACCACGGGGAGAGAGACACGCAGACTCCAAATGTACAGCAGCAGGCGTCAGGGTCGGGATCGAACCCACGACCTCCTGTGTACCAGGCGAGGTAGTTAACATCTCCTAGCCGCTGTGGCGCCCCCACGGTGACTAGGAGATGTTCAGCTCTCCTTTGAGTGGAGCCCTGTGACCGCGGGTCGTGTGGACGCGTCCCCAGCCCCGCCACACTCTGCACGCCTTTGTGGTTGCCGCGCTCACTTAAATATTTAAGCGTCACCTTTAACGAACGAGATGGAAACTCAGGTCCGCAGTAACATTTCAGGTTTTTTAAAGACGCAAACTCCGAGTCTCTAATAATTTCATAGATTTTTTAACTATTGCATGAAACTTGAAGTAACCGTTGTTGCGTTCTGAAGGATGCGACGAAAGCTGCCTGGAGCTTTCTATCCCGAGCAAATATTCACCTGCAAAGCACTGGATGGGAAGCCCTGCAGCTCTGCCGACTGAAAAGGCACTGATTATAATGTTTGTAACGTTATTGGTAACCACTGCAAGCAGTGGTCGCGGAAGACATATCTGAGTCCAGTCAAATGCCCTCCCTGAAGTTTTCAATCCAGGGGCAAAGCCTGCCAATCCCTGCAAAAGCTGCCCCCTTTACAAGAGTTCCCAGACAATCCATCGTCCGGTCACCCATTAAATGATCAGTACACTCCACATGTATTGATCACTTCGTAATTGACAGGCTGTTCTCATTATTATTATTATATTCTCTACCACTGCTAACAACAGCGGTGATTGATATCTGAACAGGTCCTGGGCTCCGCCTCTGTTCCCCATGAAACCATATCTTAAAAACAATCATCAGCCACAACGTGCACACTTTAAACTACCTCTCAATGCATTCTCTAAGCCCTGTTGGTACAGGTCCGCTATGCAAGACACCAGCAATAAGACACCAAGCGCCAGAGGTCGCAACCGGGTACCCGATACCCGTACCCTACCCGATACCCAGCTACCCGTACCCGGCCGAGTACGGGTACCCATTTGCGACCCTGGTGCGGCCGGGTACGGATACGGGTAAGGAATCAAAACCCGTTTGCGACCTCTGCCAAGCGCTCATCTTCTGCTGCAGTGGAGGAGGAGGAGGGTGCAGCACGTGCTGCACCTTCACAACACACGAGCCAGCCAGCAGGGCCTTCCGCTGGCTCCGCTAGGGGCTCACAATTCACGCCGTCAACAATGTTCTCTGCGCATGGCATCGAAGTAGACCTGAGACGAAATGGCCGATTCACCCGGGACAACGGCCGATATCATCAGTTCTAGATTTGAAGCTTTTGTGACTGCAAGGATTCATACTCTTAGGTTCTTTCGGTAAAGTCACGTAGGTACAAAATACAATTAAAAGTTAATAAAAGTAATAATGGAAATAAAATAAAATAATAAATCACGACGTTTCGGAGGCAACACAAGTCTCCGTCATCAGGTGGGACCGTCACAGTTAAATGTATTGATACAGTAAATTTAGCTGTGATGGTCCCACCTGATGATGGAGATTTGTGTTGCCTCCGAAACGTCGTGATTTATTATTTTATTTCCATTATTACTTTTATTAACTTTTAATTTTATTTTTTACCTACGTGACTTTACCGAAAGAACCTAAGAGTACGATATCATCAGGACAAGGAGGGTTATTGACCACACCTCACCACGCTGCGTGTTTGTGTACGTACGTTAAAACTTATTTTAGCCAACCGTGCTAATTTTTAAATCCTTTATATTAAGTTCACTTGCTTGCTTGCGCGCTTACGACCGTGCAAATATTTCGGTCGTTTTTTAACCCACTTCCCGTGATCCAATCGAGCTGACATTTTGCACACAGACTCGTTGTGCGTGACAATTTATTTTCGTGAAAATTTTTTTCCATAACTTTACACTTTTTAGGAAAAAATAAATTATATTTAATTACCAATTGCTTAATGGTGGCAGGCAATCATCTGACCCATAGGTGGCAGCCATCTCAAGCCAGAGGACGAGAGGACTCTAGCCGCCACGCATATAAAGGATTTATAGTGAAAAACTTTGTTTTTACGGGTTAATTTTTTACATGGTAAATAAATGGTGAAGGTTGCCGGGAGCTTAGAGGTACTGTAGAAGAGTAGATTCCGCTGCCTTATGACAACCTGGTTGACGCATCGTGGCGTGCACCCATCCAAGCACTGTCCAGGCTTAGACCTGCTTAGCTTTCGAGATCTTAATGACATTGGCCACGTTTCGAGAGATTTGGACACAGGGATGTGTCATCTTTTACGCACCCCGATCGTTTAGCGCGACTCCCTCATGTAGCACGTGAGCTCGCCCCCACGTGTGAACACAGAATGACGTCGTGCGGGAACAGACCTACACTCTTTCGATTTAAAGCTTTCGTGACTGCAGGGATTCATCTTCTTGGTTCTTTCGGTAATGTCACGTAGAAGGAAAATAATAAAATAATAAAAATAAAAGATAATAAAACTATTCTCACGACGTTTCGGCCACAATGCAAGCAGCCGTCCTCAGGACGCAGCCGTCCTGCTTGCGTTGTGGCCGAAACGTCGTGAGAATTATTTTATTATGTTTTATTATTATTATTTTCCTTCTACGTGACTTCACCGAAAGAACCAAGAAGAAGACCTACACTCGACATGCATCTTAGAGAAACGTGTGGAGTGCGCAGACGATTGCGTGTGTGTGTGCAGTGTACAAGGAGACGTATTTTGGAGATTGTTGCGATTCAGATGACGTGGAAATGCACTTGGAACGAGCATAACCCGACGATGCAGTTAAATGTGCAACAGCACATTTCTATTCACAGCCTCCATGAAAGTAGTTGCATGTGAACACGCCTAAGATGCGAATGCTGTCACTGCAACGGGCATTGACCGGCACCGGTGACATCACGTGCGTTCCCCTTGTTGCACTCTAGATTGCGTTTTATGATGCAAGAATGTGAATGGTTTATTTAGTTATCTATCTATTTACGAATTAAGCACGTAGTTTGCAAACATATCCGGGACAAAACTGTCCACTGCATTTAACTATGTCTCAGCATTTCAATGACCGTGTGTGAACATTTGCATTGTGCCTGTTGAGGATGTTACGTATCACGCAAAAACACAGCACACGGTATTAAATCGTTCTCACGGTCGATCCATTCACACCAAAACTACCTTCCAATTGAAGCAGCAACTCCCGCCTCTCGCAAGCCTGGCGAACAGCTACCTGAGCAAAATCCTAGCGGCTTTAAACGGCGTACAGCCGGAACATTCGGCACACGTTCCGGAAAACAGACCTCGTGAAGTTAACGGTGTAGAGCCGAAACACGTGTTAGATATAACACGTGATAGATAGAACGCACAATAGAACACGCGTTAGATAGAACATGGGTTAGATAGAACGCACGATAGTTAGAACACGCGTTAGATAGAACATGCGTTAATTAGAACACGTGTTCGGCCAGGTTTTCCTGTCCAGTAAAATCTTGTCACGGTGCTCCATTGGAAAGCGCATCCTCCAGCTGTCCTTGAACGATAGGCTTTGTTCCTTGTTGTGAATTATTGCACGAAAATCATAGCCCGCTGGGCATGTCATCAACTGTTCATGTTGAAATTTGATCAGGTGTGTATGCTGTCGGTGTCTAGGTAGGAATGTTGGTAAATCAATTGTCTTTCTGTAAATGATGAGAAACTCATCAGACTGTGTGCGCAGGCTGCAAAACAAAAAAGACTAACAATACGCACGAAAGATGAGTAAACAACAACAGCAGGTTCGATTGTAACCAAAGGATCGGTCCTTCCATTATGCCTCGCATGGCACATCACCATTTTGCACGTCTAATGCACACACACATACACAGGGTCACGAGTTGTCTTTAAACAAGGATTGATGCATTGCCTGGAGACCCGCTCAGTCAGTCGACTGAATGGAGGACTCCATCAGAGACTGCTCGCTTGAATAGAGACCTCATCAGAGGTCGCTCTGTCGCTCTCTTGAATCGAGATCGTATCAGAGAGCGGCCTTCAAGGAGCGGTGGGCACGGAAAGAGGCCGTGTGCTCGGTGGCAGAAGACGGAGTGCTCTGCATGTAGATGTGAGCTACCCGTCGGAGGCCGTAGGACTGCGAGAATGGCTGGGTGCAGATGCAGCACTTGTAAAAAATATTAAATAAAAACATATTACATAGAAAACATAGGGGGGACATGGAGTAGGGAGAGAGGGGGTAGAGAGAGAGGGGGGTAGAGGGGGGGGGTAGAGAGAGAGGGGGGGGGGGGTAGAGAGAGAGGGGGGGTAGAGAGAGAGGGGGGGGGGGTAGAGAGAGGGGTAAGGGGTAAGGAGAGCAGAGCGTGAAATCAATTGTGAAATCTTTCCTTTAAAAAGAGGGGGGGGGGGGTTTACATAAAGCAAAGCATTAAAAAAAACGAAATGAACGAAGCAAAGTGCCGACTACACCGAGCATCTTGTTGTTTCCTCTGATCGTAAAGAAAGAGAAAGGTCTGTCAGTCCATTGTGGAGAGACCTCGACCAGTAATATCCTGATGGCCACACACAAACAAAACAATCGCAACCTGCATTTTTTTTTTAATTTGTGCCAAACACCGGACGTTTGAAATAAATATAGACTCGTGAAATTGACGGGTATGTAAGTGATTGTTTACACCTGGACCTTATCACTGGTCATTTTAATATCAAAATCACTGTTTTAACCAAAATTATTTAAAACATTTCACAGAGAGAGAGAGTATGCTTCGTAATGTGCTGTGTGCTGTTTTGCAAATGTCTATTCTCTGAAGCAATCAACTTTGTCTTAGAATAAATTTCGTTTGGTTTCATCTTTTGTCTCGTGAGTGTGGGCGCTCCTAGCGAAGTTCGCCGTCACGCAAACGCACGAGCAGACGGCAGCGTCGCACTGGCCGCTGCGTTTGTCCGAGACGCTTCAGGAGCGCGGTGTCGATGTCAGCTGCTGCTGCTGCTGGTCACGACGAGAAGGCTTCAGCAGAGAGAGAGTTCGTGTCGCTGTTTCTCCTCCTCCGTTGAAGGAGCTTGCGGACCGCAGTGGGTCGCCTTTGGCAGCGTCCTTCACTCATTTGCAGAGGAGGGGATGGTGGGGGTGGGGGACACTTTCGCCGATGAGACATCATCAGTGTGAGGGTCCGCCACACCTTCTCGGTTCTTTCGGTAAAGTCACGTAGAAGGGAAATAATAAAGTAATAAAAAATAAAATAATACAATTCTCACGACGTTTCGGCCACAACGCAAGCAGCCGTCCTGAGGTGAAGAACAGGTCTGTCGGAAAGACTGTCGGAAAGACAGACCTGTTCTTCACCTGAAGACGGCTGCTTGCGTTGTGGCCAAAACGTCGTGAAAATTGTATTTTATTATGTTTTATTATTTTATTATTTGCCTTCTACTTGACTTTACCGAAAGAACCAAGAAGACGAATCCCTGCAGTCACGAAAGCTTTAAATCGAAAGGTCCACCACACGTTTGAAACCATTGGGCGTCTGACAGCAGCACGATGACGACGATGATGATGATGATGATGGGGGGGGCTGTCGTTGTCACTCTGTGTGCGTTGTCTGGGGGGGGGGGGTCACACAAAAGGTCGTCAGGGGTCGCGAGCAGCTCGCGTGGACTTGCAACCAAGACCTCTAACCTCTGACCTCTGGCAGCAAGCACGGATCATGTCTGGGACGTGACTTCATGGACTCGGGTCTCCGTTGTGATCACTTCTGTTGTCGTCGTCGTTTGTGCCTCTTGCCTTGGTGACCATTCTCTATCGATGTTTATTCTCTCGGACCGTTTTAATTTGCACCTCCGATTTGCACGGTTGGGGCTACGTACGGTGCGAAAGAAGTTCAACATACAGTGCATACGTACGTACGCGTGTAGGATTTTACCTTCATATCTATTTAATGTACAGCTTAATAGGATGCAATTTGCATGAATAACGCTATACAAATAGCATCATTATTATTATTATTATGACGAATACAATCTCAGTTGGCTGGACTAATAGGGGTACTGATCACCAATCCGGCGAGCTGGCAATCCGACTCGCTGCTATCACGGTGACAATCGCGGCCGTATCAACAACAACCCGATACACCCCGACAACAAAAACTGAACACACCCCAGTTCACCATTGGAACCTCATTTGCCAGTAAAAAATATGATAATTGTTTTTTTACCCTTCTATCTGGCAACAAAACTGACACCTTTTTTTAACAAGGAGTCATGTTTGCATAGACCACAATACCTGCAGTCATAATACAAACAAAAAACACAACTCTGATAATGTGCACTGTCCTTGAAGTTGATTGGTCCACACCCGAGACAGCTTTCCTTCGAGCCTAGTCTCACATGGGTTGGACCAGATGACGCCAAAAGGCGCACAACTCAAAGACAATGCACCATCAGAGTATGAGAGCTCGGGGTAAGCATTTACACCATTGGAACCTCATTTGCCAGTAGTAAAATATGATAATTGTTTTTTTTACCCTTCTATCTGGCAACAAAACTGACACCTTTTGTTGCCAGATAGAAGGGTAAAAAACCAATTATCACACTCCAGTTCGCTCTTAGGCAACTTACTCAGGTGCCCATTTAAAAATGTTCATCGGGGGGGGGAAGGAAAAAAAATTCGAATGCAATAATTACCATCAGGAGGGGGATAGATCGTCGCTTGCCGACGGCGCTCAGGTCAATAGGACCAGGGTTGAAGTGACTTGGTAGCAATAAAATAATAAAAATAAAACATAATAAAATAATTCTCACGACGTTTCGGCCACAACGCAAGCAGCCATCCTCAGGTGACATTCTCACGACGTTTCGGCCACAACGCAAGCAGCCGTCCTCAGGTGACTCTTCACCTGAGGACGGCTGCTTGCGTTGTGGCCGAAACGTCGTGAGAATTATTTTATTAAGTTTTATTTTTATTATTTTGTTACTTCCCTTCTACGTGACTTTACCGAAAGAACCAAGAAGATGAATCCCTGCAGTCACGAAAGCTTTAAATCGAAATTTGACTTGGTAGCTTTGGCCGAGCTGTAGAACCCACGGGACACACTCCAAGTCTCTCTCGGAGTCACCAGACGATTGGTCTCGCTCACAAACCGCAGAGACAACGGTCACCGCCATCATCATACGCTGCTTCTGCGGCCGTCTGGAACGTTCTTCCATGCGATATTAGGAAGCCACGAGTTATGGGGTCGTCCATAAATGACGTCACGCGATTTTGGACTATTTTGGACCCCCCCCTCCCCCCTTGTCACACGGCGTCACAAAAATCAGACCCCCCCTCAAATATGACGTCACAAAGCTTTGCCCCCCCCCGTCCAAAACCATATTTCCATTTTAAAAATAAAACATGCTTCAAATCGCGTTAAACTATTGTCATTGTAGTGCGTATTTAATGTGGCGCTGCACTCTGATGCTGTAGGAGTGTTGTTATAACAATTAGTGTTGTTATAACAATTCTATATTTATTTAAAGTTGCGCATTTTGATGTGACGTCACATTTCTCAAACCCCCCCCCCCGTCGTCACACATCGTCCCAAAAATCGAACCCCCCCCTAGGTGCGTGACGTCATTTATGGACGCCCGCTATGCACTTTTACAACTAGATTTAAAACTCATTTCTGTAGAGCTGCTTTGTGTGTTCCGTGTGTTGTTCTTCCCCCGCACCTCCGATTCGCGCGGTGGGCTACGTACGGTGCGAAAGAAGTCCAACGTGCATCCGGACGGACAAACCGAAAAGGTTGACACAAACCAACCACCGATTGGGTTGTACGTCACCAAGCGTTGCAGTGAGCATCGGACAAACGCGACTCACACCTCAAGACACTTTCGCTTTAATACAAATGTGAGGCCTGTACATTAAAAAGGCAAACAATCCGAGGACCTTAACAGGACAATTAAAACCACTTTTTTCTTTACGTTGAAACGTACAAAAAACCCACAGCAGTAGGGTGTGCGACAATGCATAGATGCATGTGAGCGAATCGACTAATGTTCATCTTCTTGGATCTTTCGGTAAAGTCACGTAGAAGGGAAGTAATAAAATAATAAAAATAAAACATAATAAAATAATTCTCACGACGTTTCGGCCACAACGCAAGCAGCCGTCCTCAGGACGCAGCCGTCCGCGTTGTGGCCGAAACGTCGTGATAATTATTTTAGTATGTTTTATTTTTTATTATTTTATTACTTCCCTTCTACGTGACTTTACCGAAAGAACCAAGAAGATGAATCCCTGCAGTCACGAAAGCTTTAAATCGAAATTTCGACTAATGTTGTTATTTATATATTTATATATATGGGGGTTTAAAGTGATCCCCTGCGGACAGAAGTGGCCCCTACAATGTGGACAAAAAATTTCGAACTTTTAAAAAAATCTAATTGTAACTCCCGACAATTGCTCAGAGGGGTTGGAGTAATCGTCACACTCGACAGCATTCGCCTTCGGAACGCTCATCACGCATCACGCAAGGAAGCGTCGCACGCACTTACAATCGCCACGTGCGACGAATCGTCACAGTTGGAGACATCTTTCACGATCCCTGACGTAGCACCAAGTTACGTCCTGCCAATACAGCAACCCCCCCCCCCCCCCGATATAACGCGGGCGTTGGGGGACATTTAACACCTCCACGATGATGGAAAAACATTCGTGTCTCCGTGTCTGTGTGTGTCTGTGTGTGACTCCGTGTCTGTGTGTGCCTGTGTCTTTGTGTCTGTGTCTCCGTGTCTGTGTGTCTCCGTGTCTGTGTGCCTGTGTCTGTCTGTGCGTGCCTCTGTGTGTCTCCGTGTCTGTGTGCCCCTGGTGTCTCCGTGTCTGTGTCTCCGTGTCTGTGTGTCTCCGTGTGTGTGTCTGTGTGTGCGTGCCTCTGTGTGTCTACGTGTCTGTGTGTGCTTGTGTGTCTCCATGTCTGTGTGCCTGTGTCTGTCTGTGTGTGACTCTGTGTGTCTACGTGTCTGTGTGCCTGTGTGTGCCTGTGTCGGTGTGTCTGTCTGTGCCTCTGTCTCCGTGTGTGCCCGTGTGTGCCTCTGTGTGTCTCCGTGTCTGTGTGTGCCTGTGTCTGTGTCTCTGTGTCTCCGTGTCTTTGTGTCTCCGTGTCTGTGTATGCCTGTGCGTGGCTCTGTGTGTCTCCGTGTCTGTGTGTCTCCGTGTCTGTGTGTCTCCGTGTCTGTGTGTGCCTGTGTCTGTCTGTGCCTGTGTGTCTCCGTGTCTGTGTGTGCCCGTGTGTGTCTCCGTGTCTGTCTGTGTGTGTCTCTGTGTGTCTCCGTGTCTCTGCGGGTGATTCAACGCGCATTGTTTGCGAATCCGGATCACGATTCTATTCGAGAATCGGGTTGGTCTCATCTGTCTTGCGGATCGCCCGTGTTGATGACCACACCTCCCGTGCCGCGTCCCCTTTGCTCGCTCGCTCCATGAGCGTGCGTCTTCTTTTTGCGCGTGTTCGCAGATCGCCAATAATTGATTCTTAAACACAATTCGACGCCTGTACCCCGTGAGCAGAGGGATCGATTTTAAACGATTAGTTGAGTTCAATCTGAACTTCTTTCGTACCGTACGTAGCCAACCGCGCTAATCGGGGGTGCGGGGAAGGACAAACGAAACACAAAAATCAGGGTTCTGAATAAATCAGTTTAAATCGAGACGACGTGAAAGTACACAAAAGCTCCAGTGGCTTCCGAATATCCGAAGAGCGTTCCAGACGGCCGCAGAAGTGCATCCCGAAAGCGCGCGATGATTTTGGGTGGCGTCTCTTATGGGCACGCCGACACAATTTCTGCCGAGTGCTTTTTCTACCCTCTCGAGGTTAGATTCGTCAAGGTGACACGAGTGGTGCCAACCCACCACACAAGCTCAACTCTAACAAAACGTCGATGATCCTTTCTTACGTTCAGGATACGCATATCTGCATCGCGCGTGCGAGGGTCAATCCGTTTTGATCTGCATATCGGGGGCGCCTTAAATCTCGCGTTTCGCCACCTCGACACATTTGAAAGGGGGCACCACCCCATCCAGTTGGGCAGCTGTCCCCTGTTACTGGACGAGGTGACTCAGCGTCAGAGGTCGCAAACGGGTTTTGATTCCTTACCCGTACCCGGCCGCACCAGGGTCGCAAACGGGTACTCGTACCCGGCCGTACCCGTACCCTACACCCGTACCCGGCCGGGTACGGGTATCGGGTACCCGATTGCGACCTCTGGGATGAAGCCATGTTGCAGGCGCGGGTGGGTTAATTCTAGGAACTTGAATTGTGAGAAGAGACAAGACGTTGGGAAATGAGTGACAAACGGTTACTCACCAGTGACTCACGGCCTACCCGTACCCGTACCCGGCCGCACCAGGATCGCAAACGGGTACCCGTACCCGACCGGGTACGGGTAGCCGGGTATCGGGTAGGGTACGTGTATCGGGTACCCGGTTGCGACCTCTGCTCAGCGTCTGGCCTCCACGCTGCCACAGGAGTCTGCCAGCCGGGGGCGATTATTGCAGCCGAGTAATCGACAGCTCGAGGAGTTATTTACACGTCGTCCTTCGGGACGCGTCTTCCCGTTGCGGCCACACGCTCGGCGCTACGTTCAGCGCAATCGAATCGTGACAACTTCCACGCGAGTCGATCGAGCAGCGCTTCGAACACGACCGAGTTTGGAGCAGCAGTTGTTGTTTTGTCTTTCAAACAAGCAGAGCTGCAGAGGTCTCGTCGCCAGTGTGCGCCCTGCGAGAAATACATGCGGCTTCGTTCGCCTGAGGATCGTCAAGCCGCGAGATTATTGCTCTGTGCCATCATCTTCCAACCGCCCAACACGAGTGCCTGATATAAATACTCACCATTGGAACCTCATTTGCCAGTAAAAAAATATGATAATTGGTTCTTTATCCTTCTATCTGGCAACAAAAGTGACACCTTTTTTACAAGGAGTCATGTTTGCATAGACCACAATACCTGCAGTCATAATGCAAACAAAAAACATAACTCTGATAATGTATGCACTGTCCTTGAAGGTGTGGACCAATTAACTTCAAGGACAGTGCACATTTTCAGAGTTATGTTTTTTGTTTGCATTATGACTGCAGGTATTGTGGTCTATGCAAACATGACTCCTTGTAAAAAAAGGTGTCAGTTTTGTTGCCAGAGAGAAGGGTAAAGAACCAATTATGATATAAATACTCTGTTTTTTTTTCGGTAAAGTCACGTAGGTAAAAAAAATTCAATAAAATAGATGAAAACAACTCAATTAAATCACGATGTTTCGGGCGCATTTAATTGAGTTGTTTTCATCTATTTCATAAAAAAATTTTCCTACGTGACTTTACCGAAGAAATCAAAGAGCATGCATCCTTGCAGTTACGAAAGCTTCAAATCTAGAATGAATGCCTGATATAAACCACCTACGGACACGCGTGGAGGAAAAAAAGACCTTTCGAGCTCATCGGATTCCTCCACTATAAAGACATTCTGCCTTGATTTGAGGCTTTCGTGACTGCAGGAATCCATTCTCTTTGGTTCTTTCGGTAAAGTCACGTAGGTAGATAATAAAATAAATCACGACGTTTCGGGTGCAACACAAGCGTCCATCATCAGGTGTTGCGCTCGAAACGTCGTGATCTATTTTATTTTATACCCACGTGACTTTACCGAAAGAACCAAAGAGTAAAGGCATTCCGATGCTGAAAAAAGGTTAAATGTGCAGCCCTGTGCAAGTGCTCGCGGACACCACCGCTGCCGGATGATTGCCTCGACCCGAGGGAGCTCGACATTCCCTCGATTATATATCCTTTGGCCTACTCTTCCACGCTGCTCAGACACCAGCGGAAGATGTCGCCGTACCCACACTTCACCGCACCACGCGCGATTCCTGCCGACAGGCTGAGCGTGCCGTACCACATTTGAACCGGGGGACAGACGTTGGGTGTCGTGGGCTCAATGCCCATTTGTTTGTACTGCCGCGCCGGGAGATCGCGATTGGCGAGTCCCGGTGCGGTCACCGTCAACACGAGCAGGGCAGCGGCGTCGCGCTGGGTGGAGTGTCTCACTGCGTTAGCCTTGGCAGGGGGGGGGGTCAGCGTCTTCATTGGTGTTGGCGCAAACAGCGGTCGCGCAAACGAAGTAACAAGGAGGAGGCATTTTTCGATTTAAAGCTTTCGTGACTGCAGGGATTCATCTTCTTGGTTCTTTCGGGAAAGTCACGTAGAATGGAAATAATAAAATAATAAAAATAAATTAATAAAATTACGATTGAAAGCTTTCGTGACTGCAGGGATTCATCTTCTTGGTTCTTTCGGGAAAGTCACGTGGAATGGAAATAATAAAATAATAAAAATAAATTAACAAAATTTCGATTTAAAGCTTTCGTGACTGCAGGGATTCATCTTCTTGGTTCTTTCGGGAAAGTCACGTAGAATGGAAATAATAAAACATTATAAAATAATTCTCACGACGTTTCGGCCACAACGCAAGCAGCCGTCCTCAGGTGGAGAACAGGTCTGTCGGAAAGACAGACGCTGTGAAAGACAGACGCTGTCTTTCCGACAGACCTGTTCTTCACCTGAGGACGGCTGCTTGCGTTGTGGCCGAAACGTCGTGAGAATAATTGTATTGTTTTATTTTCATTATGTTAAATTTGTATTATTTAATTATTTCCATTCTACGTGACTTTACCGAAAGAACCAAGAAGAAGAAGGAGGCATTTAAAAAAAAATTCCGTGTAAAAAAAAACCCTCAATATTCCAAGGGCCACAACAACGCACTGTGTGCGGCGAATACGAGGAGGCGGTGTGGTGGTTACATCGTGACTGAGAGATTTCGTGACTGGGTGGTTCTTCATTAAATCACTCCGCCAAGCAGCCCTCGAAGAGCCGAGACGCAGCTCCGGATCCACAGGTTGCCCACCGCTGGGCTAGCGGCATGTGGACCACCCAGCCCCCCAGCCTCCCACCCACCCAGCCCCCCACCCACCCACCCAGCCCGACACGCGCGTTCACATCGGTCCGCCGAGATGAATCGCGTCGGCAGAAGAGAGAGAGACAAAAAGAAGCCAGGGCCCAACAAAGTCATCGCCAACCCTCGAGAGGAAACGCCGGTGGAGCGTCCCATGCCGAGCGTGAGGCGGTGATTCCGTCGCTATTATTTGCCCGTCGGAGAGCCGATTGGCCGGTTGGCGGAGGTCAATCTCCGCGAAAAACGGCGCGCGCGCGCGTGCGATCGACGCCCAAAAAAAACAAACCCCCCCAAGGGCGTCGTCCCTGACGTTTCGCGCTTCCCCCCAAGGTAAGGCACCACAGCGTCACGGACGAACATTCACATTTTGCCATCGGAAAAATCTGCGGAAACGCACCTCGCCCCACAACCCCCCCCCCCCCCCCGCAAAAACCATCAAACGCAAACCTCCACGCGAGTAAACACAACAACAACAACTCGGGCACAACAACTCCACCACGACCGGCAGCCGGATCAGGCTCGCAGTGGGCGCAGCGCGTGCCGGTCGAACGCGCTGCACACAACTGGACGTGTGACGACGGCGATGATGATGACGATGACGACGATGGCGACGATGATGACGACGGTGATGACGGCGACGATGACGACGACGGTGATGACGGCGACGATGACGACGACGGTGACGACGGCAACGACGATGATGATGACGATGATGACGACGATGACAACAGCGACGATGATGGCGACGACGATGATGACGACGACGATGATGACGATGACGAGCGGTTGGGCCTGGCGGGAGTCGAAGTCTCGACGTTGCGCAACGTCCGCCACCGGGCAGCATTTTAGTTTTTTTGTGCCCCGTGAGCCACGGGAGTCTCGGTGGTCGGTACCAACATCGTGAGGTGGCACATGCCGTGAGCTTCCACCACGTGCAGAAAGCTTCGCAGATGTACCGTCTCATTTTCTTCCTTATTCTGCCAAAACGATGCTATATTCTCCGTCAAACGTACCACGCAAGCTCTTTAAACGGCATTCATCTCATACAAAGCTACCACGCTGGTCTTGCCATCGTACAGATAAAATGCATCAAGAAAATCACGGAGAGCATTCGCCACATATGGTGGGTACCGATAATCCTTTTTTTTCGTGCCCACGGCTGAAAACAATAAACCACGAGACCGAGGTCCATCACCGTCACCCTGCAAGGTCCGGCCGATGACCGCGGCTCTTTCAGCGTCGCCGCACCCTCGTTAAACGAGGCCACGAGGAGCTCCGGGTGGGGATTGTTCCCGATTGTCGGTGCGAGCGCGGCGGTCGGTGACCCTGCGTTTCCACCGCAGGGCTCGTGCCAAGCCCCGCGCACTGGGCCACGTCCTTGAAGGGGCCAGCGCTGGCTCGTTTCTCGCAACGAAGCTTCAAGAGCCACGTGAGCTCTGTGAACTCGCTCCCATGCCGCGCGCCCCACTCCCGGAGGTAAACAATCCCACATTCTTTCAATTATCAACAGGGTTCACAGACCCCGTGCAACGTACGACGACGCAATGCCCGAGCCGCACAGAGGAAGCGGACATCGCGGCGGCGACTATGGTCCATATTCTTAGGTTTTTTCGGTAAAGTCACGTAGGTAAAAAATTAAAATTAATAAAAGTAAAATAAAATATTAATTTAAAATTTTTACCTACGTGACTTTACCGAAAAAACCTAAGAATATGAATCCCTGCAGTCACGAACGTTTCAAATCTAGACGATGGTCCACTCCGCCGCTCTTAGCGCGGTTGCCTGGCTTCACGCACCTGAATGTGACATTGCAGTTGCTGCTCTGCATCTGCATCAGCCGCACGGCGAGTGGAATGAACCAGAGGGCTTGGCGGATGCTGAGGGTTAGGCGACACTGGATGAGTAAAGGTAGAAACTGCCATGGCAGCCCACAAACTAGCCCAGTGTCGGCCGAGCGGGGGATGGCTTTCTCTTACCAGGCGAGGCCCACTGAGTTGCAATGTAGCTAATTGTTTCACAAATGATAGCTCAACGGAGTGTGGGCTGACCATCACGTAAAAATGAACAGCAGCCAAACATTCTGAACGCATGACGTCGATTCTAAATGTGGAGGGGGGAAAAACTGGAGGACCCAGAGAAAAATCCACACGATCACGGGGAGAGAGGGACACGCAGACTCCAAATATACAGCAGGCGTCAGGGTTGGGATAAAACCCACGGACCTCCTGTACACCAGGCGAGGTAGTTAACATCTCCTAGCCACCGTGATGATGATGATGAGAGAGACACGCAGACTCCAAATATACAGCAGGCATCAGGGTTGGGATAAAACCCACGGACCTCCTGTACACCATGCGAGGGAGTTAACATCTCCTAGCCACCGTGATGATGATGGGAGAGAGAGACTCAAACTCCAAATATACAGCAGCAGGCGTCAGTGTCGGGATCGAATCCACGACCTCCTGTATACCAGGCGAGGGAGTTAACATCTCCTGGCCACCGTGGTGCCCCTGGAATGAGATGTGCTCGTTAAAAAGGGGCGTGCGGATTTTGAAACCACCGCGTTGCTTTAATGGGAGCCTCATGGCGCCGTGGCAGGAATCTACGTTATGGGTAGCAGATGTTTCCCCAGCCCCGCCAACACCCCAAAACGTTACGTAAAATGTCTAATTGCCGGTCCCCAATGTGCGGTCCGAGCCTCTGCGAGCACCGCACGTTGTCGCCACACGCACGAAGCCTCGCGCGCGTGGAGACGGGACACGTTCCCTTTTGCGGATCGTCACGGACGCGCGTCACGACGGTAGCGACCCTGGTTTCGACGAAAGTGCGAGAAAATCCCTGCTGTCCGCGTGACGACCTTCACGGGTTGTGGACGGTGCTTTTTGCTAAACTAAACTAAACATGTTCAATTACCGGGAAAGGCCACGCTGAGCTGCGTAGCTCTTCTTCGGAGCCCACGTCGCTATCACAAATGATAGCTCAACGGAGCGGCTTCTTATCATCATCATCATCACGTGGAAATTTATAGCCAGCCAAATAATCTGAACCGTCTGATGTTGATTCTAATTGTGGAGGGAAAAAAACGGAGGTCCTGGAGAAAAATCCACGCGACCACGGGGAGAGAGACAAGCAAACTCCAAATGTACAGCAGGCGTCAGGGTTGCGATCGAACCCACGACCTCCTGTACACCAGGCGAGGTAGTTAACATCTCATATCCACCGCGGCGCGCCGAGGGTCGCGTTCGTTCACTCGTCGTCTCCCCCGTCGTCTTTAGTTGAAGGTGTTTAAGAAACGTAGATCGCCTCCTCCCGTCCGTCCACGCTGCGGTGACCTCGGTGTTTACAGCTGTCGCCAACACACACACACACACGCACACACAGTAAACACACACACAGTAAACACACATCCAGTAAACACACATCCAGTAAACACACACCCAGTAAACACACACAGTAAACACACACACAGTAAACACACATCCAGTAAACACACATCCAGTAAACACACACAGTAAACACACACACACGCACACACACACAGTAAACACACACACAGTAAACACACACACAGTAAACACACACAGTAAACACACACGCACACACACACACAGTAAACACACACAGTAAACACACACACACACACACAGTAAACACACACACGCACACACACACACATGCACACGCACACAGTAAACACACACACACACACGCACACACACATGCACACGCACACACACACACACACGCACACACAGTAAACACACACGCACACACACGCACAGTAAACACACACACACACAGTAAACACACACACACAGTAAACACACACACACACACAGTAAACACACACACACGCACACACGCACACACACACAGTAAACACACACGCACATGCACACACTAAACACACACACACATGCACAGTAAACACACGTTACAGCACAGTTATGACGGAGATCCATACGGCGTCTCAAATGCGATCGCATCTCGTGATGCTGTGCAAGCAGCAGCAGCGGGCAACATTGAATCTTGCTTTTTAAAGACAGCGGCAGAGGCATTGAGGCTGCCTGGAGTTTAACGGGAGCAGGGAGCCGACAGCATGGACGGCAGGGGAAGGGTCCGCGGAGTTCCCATAACCTCCCCCCCCCTACGTCGCGGTTCGTGCTCTGTATCGAGCTCCTATAAAAAACTAAAACTACAATGACGATGAAAACAAACAAATGGTGACGGAGCGTCCCTCTCACCGGGCCGAGGGCCTCGCTCGCCGGCTTGCGGCACGCCGCGCCGACGCACGACTGCAGCGCCATGAGGCGCTGGTTCATGGAGACCAGCAGGTTGGGGTCCACGGCCTTCACGATGTTGGTCAGCTGGTGCGCGTCGGCGGTCACGTTGTACAGCTCCACCGTGGCCTGCAGAGACAGAGACCCCCGCCACGCCGCAGAGCCTCGGCACACTTCGGGGGCGAGCGCCACGAGCGAGCAAACCGTGAAGGCCGCCACGGCACACGACGGAGGTGGGTGGCCGGCTCCGCCAGGCAGAGGTCGCAACCGGGTACCCGATACCCGTACCCTACCCGATACCCGGCTACCCTACCCGATACCCGGCTACCCTACCCGATACCCGTACCCTACCCGATACCCGGAAACCCTACCCGATATCCGGCTACCCTACCCGATACCCGGCTACCCTACCCGATACCCGGCTACCCTACCCGATACCCGTACCCTACCCGATACCCGGAAACCCTACCCGATATCCGGCTACCCTACCCGATACCCGGCTACCCTACCCGAAACCCGTACCCTACCCGATACCCGTACCCTACCCGATATCCGGCTACCCTACCCGATACCCGGCTACCCTACCCGATACCCGTACCCTACCCGATACCCGTACCCTACCCGATACCCGGCTACCCTACCCGATACCCGTACCCTACCCGATACCCGGCTACCCTACCCGATACCCGTACCCTACCCGATACCCGGCTACCCTACCCGATACCCGGCTACCCTACCCGATACCCGTACCCTACCCGGCTACCCGATACCCGTACCCTACCCGATACCCGTACCCTACCCGATACCTGGCTACCCTACCCGATACCCGGCTACCCTACCCGATACCCGTACCCTACCCGATACCCGGCTACCCTACCCGATACCCGTACCCTACCCGATACCCGGCTACCCTACCCGATACCCTACCCGATACCCGTACCCTACCCGATACCCGTACCCTACCCGATACCCGTACCCGATACCCGGCTACCCTACCCGATACCCTACCCGATACCCGTACCCTACCCAATACCCGTACCCTACCCGATACCCGTACCCTACCCGATACCCGTACCCTACCCGATACCCGGCTACCCTACCCGATACCCGGCTACCCTACCCGATACCCGTACCCTACCCGATACCCGGCTACCCTACCCGATACCCGGCTACCCTACCCGATACCCGTACCCTACCCGATACCCGGCTACCCTACCCGATACCCGTACCCTACCCGATACCCGGCTACCCTACCCGATACCCGTACCCTACCCGATACCCGTACCCTACCCGATACCCGGCTACCCTACCCGATACCCGTACCCTACCCGATACCCGGCTACCCGATACCCGTACCCTACCCGATACCCGTACCCTACCCGATACCCGTACCCTACCCGATACCCGACTACCCTACCCGATACCCGGCTACCCTACCCGATACCCGTACCCTACTCGATGCCCGGCTACCCTACCCGATACCCGTACCCTACCCGATACCCGGCTACCCTACCCGATACCCTACCCGATACCCTACCCGATACCCGTACCCTACCCGATACCCGTACCCTACCCGATACCCGTACCCTACCCGATACCCGATACTAACCCCCCCTACACACCTGGGTGTCGGCAAACTCGCAGTACTGAAGGTCGACGGTGCCGGAGAGCGTGCGGACGCAGGCGTACGTGTTGTTGAACGCGTCCTCGCACACGCAGTCGGGGAAGCACTCCTGCACACAGGGCGGCACCGCGTGCGAACACGCCGTTTTTATTTTGGCTCGGTAATGTGTTTTGCCAGACGTCCCGTAGAGTAGCGAGTCGCAATAAACAGTCCGTTAAAGGCTACACGGAGGGAATGAAGCGAAACTCAACTCGATTTGAAGCTTTTGTGACTGCAGTAATTACTCTTTGCTTCTATCGGTAGAGTCACGTAGAGTGTTGACTGTTGTGCTAGCCGACTCTCTGTGTTGTATTGTATTGTATTTCGAAGTTTACTAGGTTTGTTTTGTACCTGATGACGATTGCTTGTGTTGCAATCAAAATGTCGCATTCTATAATTTAATTTATTTTCTTTCTACGTGACTTTACCGAAAGAACCAAGGAGTAAACTCAACTAGATTTGTTTTACCAGGTAAGGCCCCACTGAGCTATGTAGCGCTTTTTCATAAGCGACCGGGTCACAAATGATAGCTCAACGAAGCGGCCTTGCACGTGGAAATGTTTAGCAGCCAAATATTCCAAACGTGTGATGTTGATTCTAAATGTGGAGGGGAAAACCAGAGGAGCCGGAGAAAAATCCACGCGACCACGGGGAGAGAGACACGCAAAATACAAATACACAGCAGCAGGCATCAGCGTCGGAATCAAGTTCAAGTTCATTTATTAGGTATAGCCCTGTGAGCCATTCAGCTCTTGAATCGGGTGCAACCGCAACAAACAAAAAACAAAAACATGAACAAAAAAACATCTTAAAGTGAATATGTGACTAAGTGCAAACAGAAAATCCAAGAAAAGACAGCAAAATATTGCAGAAAAAACACCGTACACCAACGCTGTGTGCAAAAATCCCAGTGGGATGCAAGTCAAACAACAACAACAACAACAACCACAAGACAGCTTAGATTAAGGCCATCAGTCTAACTCTGTACTACAACAAACAAACATGGCTAAACCAATACACTTTTCGAAATCACCAAAATAAAGCCATGAAAGCAATGAAAAAGCAATCATAGGAACTGTGACAGAATTTTCACAATAAATGGCATAAACAACATGTACTACCAAAACCCTGCAGCCATAGCTGGCTGCATGAGTCACTCCACCTTTAAGATCAGCACACTAAATCAAAACACAGGTCATACTTTGCAGCGATCATCCGGAGCGAAACATTTTATTTTAGGTCACTGAATAGCACTGGCAGCTAGGGGTGTACAACTCCTCTAGAGCAGTTTTGAGTGAAGATCTCATAGGTAGTGACTCAAGTTTCAATTTATTGGCAACAGCATTCCAGACCCTGGGGGCATCAATAGCAAAGGCCCTTCCTCCAGTATATGTACGGCAATAGGGAATATTAAGCTGGTAAATGAGTGTAGACCTTAGGTCAAATTTGTTCTTTGAAACAGAGATGAGATCCAGCAGGTAATCTGCAGATTCTTTTGCAAGTACATCATGAATAAATAAGATCTGGTGCACAAGCCGTCGAACATTCAGAGATGTTAAGTTTGACCCAATGTAGAGGTCACAGTGGTGAGTCCTATATGGGCAGTTCAATGCAAATCTTAAGGCCGAGTGATACATTGAGTCAAGCTTCTTCAGTACAGTACTTGGGGCTGATTTATAAACAATGTCACAGTAATCAAGTAGAGGCAGTATGGTAGCTTTAATCAATTCCAAACGGAACATAGGGGGGAAGCAGTGCTTGTGTCGATATAGAAAACCAATTTTAATTTTTGTCTTTTTCCCAATATAATCAATGTGATCTTCAAAATTCAGTTTTGAATCCAGGATGATCCCAAGATACTTATAGATCTTAACTTGCTCTATTTGATCATTATTTAAGGAATGTAATTTGGGGAAAATAACTTCCCGCTTTAGTCCTGGTGAGAAGCATAGCACCTTGGTTTTGGCAGGATTTAGGACTAGTTTAAGAGCAACTAGCTGATGTTGTAGTTTGTTGAAATCACTCTGGAGCTTAGCAATCACGTCATCCGGAGAGCGGCCAGCAGTAATTAGTACCGTGTCATCTGCAAAAAGATTTACCCTGGAATAATCCAGTTCAGTGCCCAAGTCATTTACATAAAGAGAGAACAAGAGGGGGCCGAGAATGGAACCCTGTGGAACCCCTTTTGTTATCTTAACACTGTTTGACCTCCAACCATCTGTGAATACAGTTTGGGTGCGAGAAAAGAGGTAATTTTTTAACCATTTTACTGTGTTTTCGGAAAAACCGAGGCAACTTATTTTACTAAGCAGGATGTTGTGGTCTACTGTATCAAAAGCTTTGGACAAGTCAAGAAAAAGACAGGCGCAGTACTGCTTATTATCAAGGCTACTATAAATGTGATTCATAGAGTCTAATGCAGCAGATGTGGTGCTGTATTTTTTTCGGAACCCAGATTGTTTTAGATGTAATAGATTGTTGGCGGACAGGAAACTGATAATTTGGTAGTTCAATAATTTTTCAAAAATTTTCATCAACGGGGACAAAATTGAGATAGGTCGGTAGTTATTTGGATCATCTTTAGGGCCCCCTTTGTGAAGTGGACGAACATAGGAATGTTTCCATTCTAGAGGAACTGATGCTTCTTTGATGGACAGGTTGAAAATATGGGCTATAGGTTTGTATATTAGGTGACCAACACTTAGTAGAGCAAAGACGGGAATACTATCTGCTCCGGTAGAGGAGGACCCTTTGAGGAAGGACAGTTGTTTCAAAACATTACTTTCGTGGATTGGCTGAAAACTAAATTCGCTTAATGTTTGGATAGGGGTGTAGGAATTTGCATGAGCAGGGGTGACTCCCAATAGATTATCAAATAGGGTACCAGCTTCAGAAAAATGAAGGTTAAAATTGTCAACTATTTTTTGGGGATCTGAAAAATATTCCCCATTTCGGTTAAGCTGAACGGGCAGATGATCTGTTTTGGATGCTTTTTCGATACATTTGATTGTTTTCCAGAAAATCCTGGCATTTCCATGAGATTCAAGGAGAGTAGAAGAGAAGTAGTCATTTTTTGCATGCCGTATTTTTTTGACGCATCTATTCCTTAAAATCCTGTATTCTAGCCAGTCATTAACCAAATTACTTTTCTGAGCACATGCCCAAGCCTTGTCTCTAGTTTTCATGAGTTTTGTAATCAAAGGATCAAACCATGGTGGACGATTGCCTTTAGTTTTAAATTTAACCAACGGAGCATGTTTGTTAAGAATTTGTAGAAACGTGTACCTGAAGGTCTCCCAAGCCGTAGTCAGGTTTGGAATATCACAGACCTTGTCAATATCCGAGTGAAGCACATCATTAGTAAATGCCTGTATGCTGAAGTGTCTCATGGAGTGCTTCTCAACCAATTTAGGGGGGGCTTTGTGTCTGGCTGATGATCTCACCCCAAAAATGAAGGAGTGATCACTAAGGTTATTACCTAGAACACCAGTCAGTGCGAAATTGTGAGGGGCATTTGTCAATAGGACGTCAAGCAGAGATGACTGTCCCGGATTTTTTAGGTTGGGTCTTGTGGGGACATTTATTAATTGAAACAGGTTAAATTCATCTGCAAAATTTGTGGCCACGGCCGGCGGGTTTAGCCAATTCCAATTTAGATCACCCACTAAAACTATTTCACCTTTAGGGAGGCCCCCAAGAAGCTCTCTCAGTGCAGATGCAGCTTCAACATCCTTACCACTAGGCGGTCTATAGCAGCACACTACCAATATGTGTTGATTATTAGGGAGAGTTATTCTGAGAGCCAGACCTTCAAAGCAACATTTTTTAAACAAGGAGTGAGCTGGTGAACATGCAATAGTATTACGAACATAGATGGCAATTCCACCTCCTTTAGATCCTCGGTCAAGCCGAAAAAGGTTGTAGTTGTCAATCGTAATCTGCAAGTCATTGACGGCAGGAGTGAGAAATGTTTCTGTTAGGCAAAATATGTCCGGGTCAAGATTTGCTACTTCTAGTTTTAGTTGACTTAATTTAATCAAAAGCCCTCTGATGTTGACATGTAGAACACCAACACCTTTTCTGCCAGAAAAATCTACAGAATTATATGAGTTCTTTACATTTGGGCCAGGATGAAGCTCAATACCACCCAGAAATAAGAAAAGTAGAATTAATAGTTTGCACAGGTATTTTCTGTGAAAGGATGAAGAGCGACGAACCTTGGACGAATAGCAGCAGCTCACAGATGGTGTTATTTTTAAGAGCAGAATGAAGTTTGGAAGGAGTGCTGGTGAAGTAATGGGACAAAGATAGGGTTTAAAAGGATACAATGATGGAGTGTAGAAGTGTCTATAAGTTGTTTCATTAGCAGGTGTAGTGGCACATTTAGCAATAAGTATTGACGCGAAGTAACGCGGGTAGCCGTTTGTAGAGTTGAGTGTGGCACTAGATATGGCCGGGAGGGACAGTAGTAAGATACACAGCAGGTGAATTGACATCTTTAAAACACTAAATTTAAACACACACACAGCTCACTCACACGCAGCTCACCCTCACCCACTCTCACGCACAGCCCACACCCATGCAGCACAACGCACACACGGCCGCACACGCCGCCGCCATCTTGCTGCTGTTGTTGTTGCAGCTGCTGTTGTTGTTGCAGCTGCTGTTGTTGTTGCAGCTGCTGTTGTTGTTGCAGCTGCTGTTGTTGTTGCAGCTGATGTTGTTGTTGCAGCTGCTGTTGTTGTTGCAGCTGCTGTTGTTGTTGCAGCTGCTGTTGTTGTTGCAGCTGCTGTTGTTGTTGCAGCTGCTGTTGTTGCAGCTGCTGTTGTTGTTGCTGCTGCTGTTGTTGTTGCAGCTGCTGTTGTTGTTGCAGCTGCTGTTGTTGTTGCAGCTGCTGTTGTTGTTGCAGCTGATGTTGTTGTTGCAGCTGCTGTTGTTGTTGCAGCTGCTGTTGTTGTTGCAGCTGCTGTTGTTGTTGCAGCTGCTGTTGTTGTTGCAGCTGCTGTTGTTGTTGCAGCTGCTGTTGTTGTTGCAGCTGCTGTTGTTGCAGCTGCTGTTGTTGTTGCTGCTGCTGTTGTTGTTGCAGCTGCTGTTGTTGTTGCAGCTGCTGTTGTTGTTGCAGCTGCTGTTGTTGTTGCAGCTGCTGTTGTTGTTGCAGCTGCTGTTGTTGTTGCAGCTGCTGTTGTTGCAGCTGCTGTTGTTGCAGCTGCTGTTGTTGTTGCTGCTGCTGTTGTTGTTGCAGCTGCTGTTGTTGTTGCAGCTGCTGTTGTTGTTGCAGCTGCTGTTGTTGTTGCAGCTGCTGTTGTTGTTGTTGCAGCTGCTGTTGTTGTTGTTGCAGCTGCTGTTGTTGTTGTTGCAGCTGCTGTTATTGTTGTTGCAGCTGCTGTTGTTGTTGTTGCAGCTGCTGTTGTTGTTGTTGCAGCTGCTGTTGTTGTTGTTGCAGCTGCTGTTGTTGCAGCTGCTGTTGTTGTTGCTGCAGCTGCTGTTGTTGTTGCTGCAGCTGCTGTTGTTGTTGCTGCAGCTGCTGTTGTTGTTGTAGCTGCTGTTGTTGTTGCAGCTGCTGTTGTTGTTGCAGCTGCTGTTGTTGTTGAACCCACGACCTCCTGTACACCAGGCGAGGTAGTTAACATCTCCAAGCCACCGTGATGATGATGAGACAGACGCAGACTCAATACACAGCAGGCATCTTCAGGGTCGGGATCGAACCCACGACCTCCTGTACACCAGGCGAGGTAGTTAACATCTCCCAGCCACCGTGATGATGATGAGACAGACGCAGACTCAATACACAGCTGGCATCTTCAGGGTCGGGATCGAACCCACGACCTCCTGTACACCAGGCGAGGTAGTTAACATCTCCCAGCCACCGTGATGATGATGAGACAGACGCAG
Organism: Lampetra planeri; assembly: GCF_965212315.1. NCBI lineage: Eukaryota > Metazoa > Chordata > Hyperoartia > Petromyzontiformes > Petromyzontidae > Lampetra > Lampetra planeri. Next base: position 6,798,921 of record NC_136146.1, on the reverse strand, counting down.
ACTCAATGCACAGCAGGCATCTTCAGGGTCGGGATCGAACCCACGACCTCCTGTACACCAGGCAAGGTAGTTAACATCTCCCAGCCACCGTGATGATGATGAGACAGACGCAGACTCAATACACAGCAGGCATCTTCAGGGTCGGGATCGAACCCACGACCTCCTGTACACCAGGCGAGGTAGTTAACATCTCCTAGCCACCGTGGTGCCACAAAGATCTCCCCCCCCCCCCCCGTGTATCCTCAAGACTTTTGGGGCAAGTGCCGTTAGCGAGCAGCACCTCCGAAGGCCGCCCACGACGCACGAGGAGGTGGGTGGCCGGCACCACGCCCGGCCGCCCGGCCTCCCGAGAGGCGATGTTGACGCTCATCCCTCGGCGGCGCGTCACCCACGGTAGCGGAGTGGGGGGGGGGGGGATGCGGTAGGGTGTGGGGGGGCGTGGGGGTGGGGGGGCGGTAGGGTGTGGGGGGGCGTGGGTGGGGGGGGCGTGGGGGGCGGTGTTTACCGCGACTCCTGGGCCCAGCTTGGGGCAGGCCGGGTCGGCCTCGTGTCCCTCCCCCTGGTACTCCACCAGGAAGTCCGAGCGCCACGCTGGCACCACCGCTGCCTTGTCCACGGGGTGCTGCACAGAGTTTGCACGCAGTAGCAGCAGCAGTAGCAGCAGCAGCAGCGGCAACAGCAGCGGCAGCAGCAGCAGCAGTAGCGGCGGCAGCGGCAGCAGCAGCAGCAGTAGCGGCGGCAGCGGCAGCAGCAGCAGCAATGGTAGCAGCAGCAGCGGCAGCAGCAGCGGCAGCAGCAGCGGCAGTGGTAGCAGCAGCGGCAGCAGCAGTAGCAGCAACAGCAGCAGTAGCAGCAGCAACAGCAGCAGCAGCAGTAGCAGCAGCAACAGCAGCAGCAACAGCAGCAGCAGTAGCGGCAGCGGCAGCAGCAGTAGCAGCGGTCGCAACGATACGTTCATAACTTGCAATGGATTCATGATTAAACAATGACCGTGTAATGATTGAGGCCTATTTACAACTCAGCAGTGATTATAACGACACATGTATCATGTATGGTGTATGTATGAATTTTGAACTTCTTTCGCATCGTACGTAGCCAACCTCGCTAATCGGAGGCGCGGGGGAAGGACAAGAAACTAAACACAAAAAAGAAGTTTTAAAAAAATAAGTTACCAATTTAGTATAGTGGTGTAGTGTATAGTGTATTGTATAACGTAGTGTGTGTAGTATAGTATATAGTAGTCTATAGTGGAGTGTATAGTGTAGTATTTGTGTTGAACTTCTTTCGCACCGTACGTAGCCAACCGCGCTAATCGGAGGTGCGGAACTATTTTTTTTAATTAAACAGTTGCCGTATAATGATTTAGGAGTGTTTTGAGACCTCACTTATAATAATGATATGATAATTGTATTATTATTAAGTAATATATGTGTCCAATTAAGTCCCTTCCACTATTTAAGTCCCATTTAAAACATTTATTTGTTGACCTCAGAACTTTAATTGATTGACCGTGGTTTGGCTGTGCCACGCGGCTTCTGTGTCTTGCCAGGTGCGATGTCCTTGGTTTATTCTGTTGCTTTTCTATCTTCCACAGCGATGTGAGATGCAGTTTTGCACGAACGACGCAACAGACCTCACAGCACCTTGGTGATAAATGACACTTCCTGGGTCGGCAGGGAACGCCGACGTTTAAACTAAAACTCACTATTTTTTTGACTATTTATATTTTCCCAGGTAAGGCCGCACTGACCTGTGATAGCTCTTTCTCAGAAGCGACCTGGCGATCACAAATGATAGCTCAGCGAAGTGGGCTCATCATCATCAGGTGGAAATCTAGAGCAGTCAAATAGTCTGGATGCACTTTCTAAAATGTGGAGGAAAAAGACCCGGAGGACCCGGAGACAAATCCACGCGACCACGGGGAGAGAGACACACGCAGACTCCAAATATACAGCAGCAGGCGCCAGGGTCGGGATGGAACCCACGACCTCCTGTATACCAGGCGAGGTAGTTAACATCTCCTAGCCACCGTGATGATGATGAGAGAGACACACGCAGACTCCAAATATACAGCAGCAGGTGTCAGGGTTGGGATCGAACCCACGACCTGTATACCAGGCGAGGTAGTTAACATCTCCTAGCCACCGTGATGATGATGAGAGAGACACACGCAGACTCCAAATATACAGCAGCAGGCGTCAGGGTTGGGATCGAACCCATGACCTCCTGCATACCAGGCGAGGTAGTTAACATCTCCTCGCCACCGTGATGATGATGAGAGAGAGACACACATACTCCAAATATAGGCAGGCGTCAGGGTCGGAATGGAACCCACGACCTCCTGTGTACCAGGCGAGGTAGTTAACATTTCGTCCGCGCCCTCCCGCCGTCGCTCACCAGCAGAGGCACCATGGACATGCCGTCCATCCGCGTCTGGGAGACGCTCACTCCGGCCAGCTCCAGGAAGGTGGGCCCCAGGTCGATGTTCATCACGGGAGCCTGCGAAGGTGCAACCCAGAGTCAGGTCAAGTTTCAACTAAAACTATAAACACGGAAGTATTTATTTTTAACATCTCCACCACGCAAGGCACTCCGAGGTGCTTATTTAACGCCGGGTCAACCTAGGGGAGGCCCAGGACCGGTTCGAATATTCGCCGCCGCGAACTCGCGTTGCCGGGTTCAAAGCGCAGTTCCCTAACCGCTGCGCCACCGCTCAGGTTTTTGTTCGCATGTAAGGGGACTACCAGAGTAGGGACTACTTTGTAGGGGGCTACTTGCGTGGTAATAATTGGCCAGTAGCGGCTCGCAATCGGAGCGGGGGCTGCGAGGTCTAAATCCTGGTTGGCCGTTGACTCAGCCCATCAGCCTTGCGCAGTGTCGGTAAAATGAGGACCATTTTAGTTTTTTTTGTTCATTCTAGATTTGAAGTTTTCGTGACTGCAAGGATCCATACTCTTTGGTTCCGTGGGTTCGATCCCGACCCCGATGCCTGCTGCTGTATATTTGGAGTTTGCGTGTCTCTCTCTCTCTCACCGTGGTCGCGTGGATTTCTCTCCGGGTCTTCCGGTTGTTCACTCCACATTTGAGTATTTGGCTGCTAGACATTTCCACGTGATGAGCCACTTTTCGTTGAGCTATCATTTGTGACCAGGTCGTTTATAAATAAAATACAAAATTGTTTACGTTGAGTTTTGTCTCGCTCACCCCTGCCACAAGAAAGTGGAATATCCGCCAGCGGCTCGGCGCTGTAAAGGGGACGCAGGAATGAGCACACCGTCCCCCCACCCACCCCCCCGACCTTTTGAACCCGAGCGTCGCTCACCCGCAGGATCTGCTTGGCCTTGATTCCCGGCCCGCGCACAAGCATGGGCACGCGGATGTCGAACTCGTACAGCTGCCGCTTGTCGTTGGGCAGCGAGAATTGCCCTGGGGGGGGGGGGGGGTGGGGTGGTGGTTAGTCGATCACAGTGGCGTGGGTGCCACTCCGGCAAACTTGCTAAGTAACTGCAAGCGAAACAAAAACGAATTCAGCGGACGCTCTGCACGCGTGACGTCATTCGTTCACGCTCGCTGGTTACCCTCGGAGACCGCATTGTGAACGACCGGTGACTTTAGAAAGGTCTCATATCGTTCGAGGCCATCGCATGGATTTACATTTGACCGTAGTTATTTCATGTTGGCAGATTCACACGTGATTGTTCACCAACGACTCTCACGTACGATATGATGTCACACATTTATACTGGTAGGAACCGGCGCATTGCATTTGTCGGAGACAAGCGAGGGGGGGAGGGAGGGCTCTCGTGAGTGACCCCCCCCCCACCTGAGTGACCCCCCCTCCCCTCCCCCCGCATGTGAGTCACCACCCCCGCCCCCACCTGAGTGACCCCCTCCCCCCCACCTGAGTGACCCCCTCCCCCACCTTAGTGACCCCCCCCCTCCCCCCGCATGTGAGTCACCGCCCCGCCCCCACCTGAGTGACCCCCTCCCCCACCTTAGTGACCCCCCCTCCCCCCCACCTTAGTGACCCCCCCCTCCCCCCGCACGTGAGTCACCGCCCCGCCCCCACCTGAGTGACCCCCTCCCCCCCACCTGAGTGACCCCCTCCCCCACCTTAGTGACCCCCCCTCCCCCCCACCTGAGTGACCCCCTCCCCCCACCTTAGTGATCCCCCCCTCCCCCCCACCTGAGTGATCCCCCCCTCCCCCCCACCTGAGTGACCCCCTCCCCCACCTTAGTGACCCCCCCTCCCCCCCACCTGAGTGACCCCCTCCCCCCACCTTAGTGATCCCCCCCTCCCCCCCACCTGAGTGATCCCCCCCTCCCCCCCACCTGAGTGACCCCCTCCCCCACCTGAGTGACCCCCTCCCCCACCTTAGTGACCCCCCTCCCCCCCACCTGAGTGACCCCCTCCCCCCACCTTAGTGATCCCCCCCTCCCCCCCACCTGAGTGACCCCCTCCCCCACCTGAGTGACCCCCTCCCCCACCTTAGTGACCCCCTCCCCCACCTTAGTGACCCCCTCCCCCCGCACCTGAGTGACCCCCTCCCCCCCACCTTAGTGACCCCCTCCCCCACCTTAGTGACCCCCTCCCCCCGCACCTGAGTGACCACCCCCCGCCCACCTGAGTGGTAGCCGTTGTCAGAGGAGAAGAAGATGTAGGTGGAGTTGAGGAGGTTGAGCGACGACAGCTTCTTCACGAGTCTCTCCACGAGCTCATCGACGGACAGCAGGGTCTGCCACCTGCGGTCGCGGCGGCGGTGGCGGCACGGCGAGATTAGGGGGGAGGTCACAGAGGCTGGGTTCCAATCCGGGTGTCCGGGATCGATTGGTCTCGGCCGGCCCGCCCACCCACCCCGCGGAGAGCTTCGTGCGCGACGAAAAACGATCGCCGCTGTGACATTTTGCTCTCAATCCACCGCGGGATGAAGGCCGACGCCGCCTTGCGACGGTTCTCATTTATTTTTGCTCGTCCAGGCGAAACCTCCGTCGCTCCATCTCCACGGTGGACGTCCTCTGGGCCGTGCGTCCCCTGCTTTCGGCCGACAGTTGTGTCCGAGAGCGGCGCTGGAAATTCGACGTTCCTCTGGTAGGGGACTGGTCTCTCCACCTCGACGACTGCTGGCGACTTCCCGGACAAAGTGGGACTCGTTTAATCTCGATTTGAAGCTTTCGTGACTGCAGGAATCCATACTCTTTTGTGCTTTCGGTAAAGTCACGTGGGTATAAAAATAAAATAAATCACGACGTTTCGATCGCAACACAAGCAATCGTCATCAGGTGGGAAACCACAGCAAGAAAAAAAAACTTCAGCAAAAATGTTTGCTTGCAGTGCTTTTCCCACCTGATGATGATTGCTTGCTTGTGTTGCGATCGAAACGTCGTGATTTATTTTATTTTATACCCACGTGACTTTACCGAAAGAACCAAAGAGTTTGGGACTCGTTTTCTTGACCTCCTCCCCCCCCCCCCCCGAGGGGATTGTGATTTGCGATGACCTGCCTGCTCCCCACTCTCCCCCAAGCGGGATTTGAACCAGAACATTCTGCCCTCGGGTCTGACCACGGGACAGTGGTGGCTCGGCCAGAGGTCAAAAGCAGCATCAGCAACGTTTATACACATGATCATCATACGTATTGTCAAATAATGAATACATATTAACAATATTATCTCATAAAAACACAAAATACTAAAACTAAACTATTTTTTATTTTACCAGGTAAGGCCTACTGAGCTGTGTATCTCTAATCTAGAAGCGACCTGGCAATCACTAATGACAGTTCAACGAAATGGTTTATCATCATCATCACGTGGAAATTTATAGCAGCCAAATACTCTAAAAGCACGTTGTTCAATTCTAAATATGGAGAGGAAAAACCGGAGGACCCGGAGAAAAATCCACGCGACCACGGGGAGAGAGAGACACGCAAACTCCAAGTATACAGTAGCAGGCGTCAGGGTCGGGATCGAACCCACGACCTCCTGCACACCAGGCGAGGTAGTTAACATCTCCTAGCCACCGTGATGATGATGAGACAGACGCAGACTCAATACACAGCAGGCATCTTCAGGGTCGCGATCGAACCCACGACCTCCTGCGTACCAGGCGAGGCAGTTAACATCTCACCACCACACTTGGGCCCACGGTCCAAAAGAGCCCATTTCAATCTCTGCCCCCCAGGGTCTCAGGCATCATCCATTCTCAGACCAGAACAGACGCTACAGCACTTGCCCAGGCAGAGGAGGAACGCGAAACGCCACCACCCACCTCTTCCTGAAGGCGTTGTCCAGGAAGTTGATGGAGTCATTGGACATCGGCGTTTTGGCCTGCTGGATCAGCCAGTGCTTGTCCTGGAATTAGACGAGTTTGGAAAAAGTCATGCAAAGACAAAGATCCCCCATGTAGCCTTAACAGGCTGTTGGGACAAGTCCTGTTAGAGCAGGGGTGGGGAACGTCCGGCCCGCGGGCCGTAAGAGGCCCCGCGAAATCATGTGTTGTGGCCCTGCCAAGGCAACCGCAGGCGGGACTCGAAATTCAATAAATCTCGGAGCAAACCTGGAAAAACAGTTGCGAGTAGCAACATCATCAATACCAGCTAACATCACACGCCTCGCCAAGAGAAGCAGTTCCAGCCATCGCATTATGGGTGAGTTAATGAAATGTTTGACCAAATATGACGGGCAAATTTTTATAATTTTGTATGGCCCGCGAATGATGTTATAGATATCCAAATGGCCCTTGGCAGAAAAAAGGTTCCCCACCCCTGCATTAGAGAATAGCACCTATGAAGACCGGCACGGCACACTCGGGGGTGGGTGGCCAGCACCACGCCCCTTCTCTCCCCAGTGGCGATGTTTACCCACACACCCACACACACTCACACACACCCACACACACACTCTCACACACTCACACACACACCCACCCATACACGCCCACACACACCCACGCACACCCACGCACACCCACACACACGCGCTATGTCTAACACTTTGCCAGAGGGGCTTGGAGAGTTTTTAGCAAAGCTTGAGCACTGTGCGGCATGGGTACAAAACAAGGTTTCTGTTGCACTGGGATTTGCCAGGGTCACCAAAAGCACCGAACGTGCATTAGCCTGCGTTTGTCTGCGGAAGTTTTTAGCTCGCGATATGGAAGCTGCGGCGTGCCTGCCAGGGTAAACAGTTCGCTGTCCTTCCCCCGCATCTCCAATAAGCACGGTTGGCAATGTATGGCACGAAAGAAGTTCATCATACGTACAATAACAATCATCAAAATTCTAATCATAAAGCTGCGGGGCACAGCAGCAGACCCTCGGCATGACGACGAGTCATTAAACTCAACACGAGGACACGGCAGCACGATACAAACCAACGCGAAATTATCAAATCCACCGAATTGGCTGCAAGTGAAACAACGTCACGTGTGTAAACAAGCCTGAGAAGCGAGGTCCCGACCAGCACTGCCTGAGCTCCACGCGGGCGCTACGGCTCGACGATAAACCCTCTCGCGCTCTGACGTCGCAACGGATCGGCGGCGACGACGACCGACGTCAAAACGCCGGTTCGGCGGCGGTCCACGGTGGGCCACGGAGGGCCACAGAGAGCCACAGCGGGCCACGGTGGGCCACGGAGGCCCACGGAGGGCCACGGAGGGCCACTGTGGGCCACTGTGGGCCACTGTGGGCCACTGTGGGCCACTGTGGGCCACTGAGGGCCACTGTGGGCCACTGTGGGCCACTGAGGGCCACTGTGGGCCACTGTGGGCCATTGTTTCATTATTATTTTCGGTGGGTGGGTGGGCCGGCCGAGACCAATCTGCCCGCCGCAATTGACAGATGTCGGCCTCATCCCCGGCGGCCAGATGCCCGGATTCGCTCCCCCCTCGCCATCGCCCCCCCCCCCCGCACCTTGCCGTGCACGTTGAAGCTGCCGTCGCGGGGGGCTTTGGTTCCGACGAAGCTGTTTTGGAACTGGGGGGCCGCGTCCCAGGGAGAGTGGGGGGCCGACGTCGACAGCATCATGAAGAACGGCGTCGCGAGGTGGCGGCTCCAGCCGTCCAGGAAGTGCAGGGAGCGGTTCGCCTGCCGAGCAACGGAATTCGTTCGTTTGTTTTGTTACTTTTGCCAGGTAAGGCCCCACTGAGCTATGCAGCTATTATACAGAAGCGAGCTGGCCACCACTAATGATAGCTCAACGAAGTGGCATATTATCGCGTGTACATTTATAGCAGCCAAATACCACTGGTCAACAAAAAAGAAAACATTTTTTTTTCTGGCCTGGACTTTTGCAGCTGTTTTAGACTAATTTCAGGGTGCTGATTCCAAATCTGATCTCAGATTTGCTCTATAACATCTCGTTTTTATGCTATCGGCATACCCCATTTTCATTGATTTTACCCGAAATTAACTCTGCCACTTATGATTGCAAGTTGTTGCGAGTCAGTGACTGCTTTAGTGTTAAAATATGGTGCTGTATTTTTAGGATAGTGTGTTTATAATATAATTTGATGTAGATATCCACATTTATTTAATATTTTTCGTCTGCAGTTTTTATTGAAAATGCAATATTTGATAGACAAAAACTGATGCCAGATTTGGAATCGGCACCCCAAAATCACATTAAAACCGTTGGAATACCTTATGCCAGAAAAAGTGTGTTGACCAGTGTACTCGAAATGCACGTTGATTCTAAATGTGGAGGGAAAAACTGGAGGACCCAGAGAAAAGTCAACGCGACCACGGGGAAGGAAAGAGAGAGAAAGAGCAAACTACAAATATACAACAGGCGTCAAGGGTCTGGATTGAACCCACACCATCATCAACAACAACAGCAACAACTTCAATGCGTCAACATATTTACATTTCATGGCTCGGATGTTTTCACGGGAGAACGATCGTCCACGTAGAGGGGCCGCGGTTTCAGAAAGGCGCCTTGGAAACAATCACGCGTTCCCATCGATCGATCGCGTTTATAGATCCCCAATTCACATCCACAACGGCGCCCGTGCGTGCCCAATCGCAAAACCACCGCGGTCGTAGCGGACGCCATCGCCGCCCGCGACCGCCGGGCGGCACCGAGTCTTACGATGAGGTCCGTCAGGTAGTCCTTGCCGTAGTCCGCTCCGTGCTCCTCCAGCTTGCCGTTGACAGACAGCGAGTAGTTGTAGTACTTGGAGTTTTGCACCTGCGGACGAGAGATCGCGCGCAGGGGACAGGCGCCGGCAGGGAAATAAGATCGGTGTCACGGCATCACGGGGTCACGGGGTCACAGGCGTCACGGGCGTCACGGCGTCACGGTGTCACGGGGTCACGGGGTCAGGGGCGTCACAGCGTCACGGTGTCACGGCATCACGGGGTCACGGGCGTCACGGGCGTCACAACGTCACGGGGTCACGGGCGTCACGGGGTCACGGGCGTCATGGCGTCACGGGGTCACGACGTCACGGGGGTCACGGGGTCACGGCGCCACGGGCGTCACGGGCGTCACGGGGTCACAGGCGTCACGGGGTCATGGCGTTACTTACGGTGTCACGGGGTCACGGTGTCATGGCGTCACGCGTGTCACGGGGTCACGGGGTCACGGGCGTCGCGGGGTCACGGGCGTCACGGGTGTCACGGGCGTTCCCTCGATATTCGTGACGAGGAGATTACGTTTCGGAGATGCTCGTGTGTAGCCACATTTTGTGGGTAACGGTATTGTTGGATCTACGAATATTGTACAACGCAACTTTTTATCTCATCACTTCATCTCATCACTTCATCTCCTCACTTTCTTTCTCTCTCGATGCAGTCAGTAGTCGTGCAGTGTTCCAGACGCGCATCGCGGATAGCCAAATTCGCGGACAGAGCAAGTTTGTAGCGTAACGAAGGGAACACGGTAATTGCGTTATTCCCAGGATGTGGCCCTGGGCACCATCCCCTCCAGAGCGAAGTAAGAGCAGCAGAGAGAGACCCGCCACGACGCCCTGGGCCCCACGTCCTCTTGTGCGAGCTGGCGCCACACAACGCTGCCCTGGGCTCCAGCAAACTCGTGGCCGGCGGGGAGTTTTCTCGCTCGCTGGTTAGTTTGTTAGTTCGTTACTTCGTATGTTAACTCGTTAGTTCACGAGTTGGCTCCTTAGTTCGCGCCAGAATCAACGAGATCACGGAGATGCGGTGTGGAAACACAAAGCCGCGAGGCTGCTCCCCATGGGATGTTGCAGCATGTGCGTTGTATGCACTGATAGTGCGCGGTTTTTGAGTTGTGCGCCTTTTGGCGTCATCTGGTCCAACACCAATGGAGACTAGGCTCTAAGAAAAGCTGTCTCGGGTGTGGACCAATACATTTCAATGACAGTGCGTACATTATCAGAGTTGTGTTTATTGTTTGCGTTCCAACCGCAGGTATTGTGGTCAATGCAAACATGACTCCTTGTAAAAAAAGGTGTCAGTTTTGTTGCCAGATAAAAGGGTAAAAAAACAATTATCCTATTTTTTTACTGGAAAAGGAGGTTCCAATGGTGTAAATGCTTACCCCGAGCTCTCAATACTCTGATAGTGCGCGGTTTTTGAGTTGTGCGCCTTTTGGCGTCATCTGGTCCAACACCAATGGAGCCTAGGCTCTAAGAAAAGCTGTCTCGGGTGTGGACCAATCAACTTCAAGGACAGTGCATATCATCATTATCAGAGTTGTTTCTTTTTGTTTGCATTTTGACTGCTTGCGTTGTGGTTATTGCAAACATGATGCCTTGTATAAAGGTGTCAGTTTTTGTACCATTTGAAAGGGTAAAAACCTATTACTATATTTTGCCACTGGTAAAGGAGATGTCTCATAGTTGTATGTTGTTGTTGCAATTGCTTCGTACCGTACGTGCGCCGTTTGGTTTACGAAAAAAAAATTCTCCGACTGTCGTGTCTATCAAATGCCCAAAGTGTGCCCATGTCTGGTTGAACAGGTTAACAGAGAGGCGTGTAGAGACACGGGAAGCTCCATCTGTCCGTCGGTGACAGCGGCGGAGAAGATTGCGTCCAGAGCGTGAACCGAGTGAGACAACTGCACGCCACGATGACTAGGCGATGTCCACTACCTCGCGTGGCATGCAGGTTCGTGTGCCGCGCTGTGAACCCGGCGACCTGAGTCCAATTCCCGCTTCCGGTTAACATTGGTGATGATAACCAGTCCTGGGCCTCCCCCTAGGTCGACTCAACGTCAAATGGGTACAGTGTAAACATCGCCGCTGGGGAGACAAAAGCTGCTGGACGTCATTCTGGCCACCCACCCACCCCCCCTCGTGTGCCGTGGCGGCCTTCAGCACTTGCCTCGAGTCTCTGCTGACGCTACGCGGGGGACATTAATCTTTCTTTGCTACGGCGTTAAGCCGCGCAAACTGCCGTAGGATGGTGGGCGAGGCAGAGACCATTAAGGAATGCACGTGGGTAGTAACACGTGTGTTAACGCGTGTGTTCACGTGTGTGTCAACGCGTGTGTTAACGCATGTGTTAACGCGTGTGTTAACGCGTGTGTTAACGTGTGTGTCAACGCGTGTGTTAACGCGTGTGTTAACGCGTGTGTTAACGCGTGTGTTAACGCGTGTGTTAACGTGTGTGTCAACGCGTGTGTTAACGCGTGTGTTAACGCGTGTGTTAACGCGTGTGTTAACGCGTGTGTTAACGTGTGTGTCAACGCGTGTGTTAACGCGTGTGTTAACGCGTGTGTTAACGTGCGTGTGTTAACGTGTGGGTGGTAACACGTGCATCAATGCGCGTGTGGTAACGCGCGTGTTCACGTGTGTATCAACGTGTGTGTTCACGTGTGTATTAACACGTGTGTTACCGTGTGTGTTAACACGTGTATTAACACGTGTGTTACCGTGTGTGTTAACACGTGTATTAACACGTGTGTTACCGTGTGTGTTAACACGTGTATTAACACGTGTGTTACCGTGTGTGTTAACACGTGTGTTACCGTGTGTGTTAACACGTGTGTTAACGCGTGTGTTAACATGTGTGTTAACGCGTGTGTGTTATCGTGCCGACACTCACCAGGCCATTCCACACATCCCACCCTGGAGGGACATGCGCCACTCCTCCAACAGACTTGTCACCATACTGGGGGGAGGGGGGTGAGAGAGATGATGGGGGGGACAGGGGTTGCAACAGGGAACGGAGGGATTGTGACGAGGAGGAGACAAGCGTTGTCTCACAACATGCTGCGCTGATGCAATGACCGAGATGTTAACTACCTCGGCCGGTGTGCAGGATGTCGCTGGTTCGATCCCGACCCTGACGCCTGCTGCTGTACATTTGGATTCTGTGTTTGTCTCTCTTTCTCTCTCCCTGCGGTCGCGTGGATTTTTCTCCGGGTCCTCCGGTCTTTCCCTCCACTTTTAGAATGAACGTGTGTGTTTGGAGTATTTGGCTGCTGTACATTTGCACGCGATGAGCCACTTCGTCGGGCTATCGTTTGTGGCCACGTCGCCTCTGAATAAGACCTATATCGTTCAGTGAGCCTTACCTGGTAAAACAAAAATAGTTTATAATAATATAATAATGTTTTTTTACCCTTTTATCTGGCAACAAAACTGACACCTTTTTTTTACAAGGAGTCATGTTTGCATTGACCACAATACCTGCAGTCGGAATGCAAACGAAAAACACAACTCTGAAAATGTATGCACTGTCCTTGAAGTTGTTTAGTTGAGTTTTATTTCCTCCATGCAGCCTTTAACAGACTGTTTATTGCAACTCACTACTCTACGGGACGTCTGGCAAAAACATTACCAAGCTGCATGCGTTGGCTTCCGGGTGCCAAACGAATACATGATGAGGTTGCACTCATTACACACAAAGCGCTTGCCACAGATGAACCACAGTACCTCGCTGATCTCGTTAAGGAGCATAAACCGTCACGCGAACTTCGCTCATCCTCACAGCGGCGGCTTTTGGCTAACCGTCGAACAAAGACCGTCGCCTTCAGATGTGCTTCTACGGCCGTCTGGAACGCTCTTGCTTTCGATATATTAGGAAGCCGCTATCTAGATTGACAAACTAATTTCTTTACGCTTTCCGTCTTTCAGTTTGTTGCCCTTCCCCCGCAGCCTCCGATGGGCGCGGTTGGCGGCTACGGTACGGCGCAAAAGAAGTTCAACACACACTCGCACACACGCACGCACACGCGGACGCACACTCGCACACACACACGCACACACGCATGCACACACGCACGCACGGACGCACGGACACTCGCACGCACACTCGCACGCTCGCACACTCGTACGCACGCACACTCGCACGCACACTCGCTCGCACGCACGCACACTCGCACGCACACTCGCTCGCACGCACACTCGCACGCACGCACGCACACACGCACGCACGCACGCACACACGCACGCACGCACCTGGTTGAGGTACTTCCCGGCGAAGAACGTGTGGTAGCCAGCGCGGTGGAGGTGCACGGGGAAGGCGTCCGCCTCCTGCAGCTTCTGCCACGCGGCGCTGCTGCAGTTGCCGGAGAGCGAGTTGTTCACCACGCCGTGGTTGTGCGGGTACTTTCCCGTCAGGATGCTGCTACGGCTGGGGCAGCAGAGCGGGCTGGCGACGAACTGGGAGAGGGAGGAGCGGCGGTTGTAGATGAGGGGTCAGAGGTCGCCGGTGGCGGGGGGGGGGGGTGCGTGGCTTTGAACACGTTTTCTGTTTTCTATCCCACGGAGGCTTTCGCGACTAATATGACAGAATAGGTTATTTGCGTTAGATCGCGTAAATATAAATGTGTCGAAACGTCGTACTCGGGTTGTAAATGTTGTGGATTTGCTCTCCAACACACCGGTGTAGTGCTGTGGTAGAATTGGCACGTTCTGTTTACGTGACAACCCTTACTAAGCGGCCCTGTCGGGTGGTGGCGGGCTTAACGACGCGTTTATATTTACGCGATCCGACCCAAAAAAAACCTCGATTGTGTTTTCAATCCCGTTCACAGCACTCGCTCCATTCCCCCCGGGCACGGAACTTCACTTGATACGGTAAATTTAGCTGTGACGGTCCCACCTGAAGACGGAGACTTGTGTTGCCTCCGAAACGTCGTGATTGAATTGATTTCTTTTCACTTATTATTATTATTTTATTTTTATTATTTTTTACCTACGCGACTTTACCGAACAAACCTAAGAGTATGAATCCTTGCAGTCACGAAAGCTTAAAATCTAGAACTTTGGCTGCCGATCCCCTGGTGCGGTCCGATCGATTTGTTACTTAATCGGAGCGGCGGTCGGTGAGAGAGTCGCCGGTCACTCGACGGTCCGTGCGCTCACCGCGTTGGTGAAGGTCGCCCCTTCGTCTCCGATGAGGGCGATGGTTTTCTTGAGCGGGGTCTAGAGGCGGGGAGAAAGACGACGAAGCCACGGTCAGTTGGACCCGGCAACAGCGTCCACAGCTGTTGGGTTTACACGACGCAGCCACTCCTGAGCTCACGAGGCGCGCGTGTGCAGGTCCGCGCGCGATTCACAACCAAACGTTACTCCCAACGCGCACGTGTCATCGGTGGAATACGTCCGCAAAAAAAGGTGGTTGTTTGAAGATTGTCAAAGGGTAAAAATAAACAAAAAAGTTGCTTAAACCCTCTGCCCACCCAGCAGTACCTTGTGAGTTACACCGCGGGTAGTCGGATCGGCGGGTCGCACGTGGTGGGGGTAACGTGTGTTTCAGTTTCATGTATTTGGTGTAGCCCTGTGAGCCATTCGGCTCTTGAATCGGGTGCAACCGCAACAAACAAAAAACATGAGCAAGAAAACGTCTTAAAGTGACTACGCGCAAACAGAAAAATCCAGGAAAAGACTGCAAAGTCTTCCGGAAAAAAAGCGCCGTACACCAACGCTGTGTGCACAAATCCCAGCGGGATGCAAGTCAAAAAACAACAACAACAACAACAACCACAAGACAACTTCGATTAAAGCCATCATTCTAAGTGTGGGTGCTCCAAACTCTTACAAAATGTTTCGGCCAGCGTGGAAGCGGAGGCAACAACGAATGTCTAGGGGGCTGCATCGTAGCGGAAGCCCTTCCCGCAGCAGTGATGCGAGCGCGCAACTGCACGGCTGCACCTTTACCTTCTATGCTGGGCTTAAGAATCGGTGTTTTTGTTTCCGTGAAGAGGAGTCGAGAATGTTTTGAAGCACTTCTTTAACACTGGTCAACACACTTTTTTTGGCATAAGGTATTCCAACGGCAATAATGTAATTTTGGGGTGCCGATTCCAAAGCTGGCTTCAGTTTTTGTCTATCACATCAGGTTTTTGAGATGTAAAATATTGCATTTTCAATAAAAACTGCAGAAGAAAAATATTAAATAAATGTGGATATCTACATACAATTATATTATAAACACACTATTCTAAAAACACAGCACCATATTTTAACACTAAAGCAGTCACTGACTCGCAACAACTTGCAATCATAAGTGACAGTTAATTTTGGGTAAAATCAATGCAAATGGGGTATGCCGATAGCATAAAAATGAGATGTGATAGAGCAAATCTGAGATCAGATTTGGAATCAGCACCCTGAAAATAGTCTAGAACAGCTGCAAAAGTCCAGGCCAGAAAAAAATGTTTTTAAGTTGTTGACCAGTGTTATTCACCAATGCACATCAACACTCGTTCCACAACCAACCTCGAACACCCGTCCCACAGCGCCCTTTAACCCATCTCCAATACACATTCCCGTCTGGCACGCCTTGGCCCGGGTGACGTCGTGTTTGCGTGGTGCGTGAGGGTGGCTCGCGGATCCCCTACATCCGTATGCTGCATTCAGCCCTGCGAGACTTAATACAATACCGACAGAGATCAGATATTGGCGTTAGAAACGCATTGCTACAGAGGGATACTGCTGGATCTTCGCTGGACACAAAGAATGACCGGCGTAGAAGTGAGAAGAATGTTGATGATGCAGGCAGTGATGAGAAAGGGGACTGACACTCTTTGGACAACCCACGTGTAGCATGGACAACAACAGGAAGATTTCAAGTGTGTTGCTGTTCAGTAAAATGGAAGTAACCGGGAAAGAGAGGGAGACCGCACAGAGAACGTCTTGACGATGACGACGACACAAGAGGAGATTGCCGCCAGGAAGATTTGGCCACTCCTGGAGAAGACCGGCACAAGGCAGAGAGGAAAGTGGAAAGGAATGACGAAAACGCCCATGGATCGCGATGATGATGCTGCTGCTGCACTAAATGGATCCGTGCGACCGACTGTGGCAACACGTGTGGTAACGTGCCCCAGGTTATCATTCTCGACGCTGAGCAGTTACCGTCTGTAGCCGGCAAGACGCACGTGCGGTTATCTTTAAGAGACGCGTAGGCAGCATATCGTGTCGTTACCCATCGCCGATTCATGAAGAAGACCTGCAGCGTTACGCCACTAAAATGCACTGGGGCAGCGAGCATTCACACACGGTCGCCTTTGTATCCCCACTGCCGATCTCTTGCACACCTGGCGACAAGGCCAGGCACTCATTTATGGCTGAGTCGACCTAGAGGGGTGGGGTGGAGGCAGAGGTCGCAAACGGGTTTTGATTCCTTACCCGTACCCGGCCGCACCAGGGTCGCAAACGGGTACCCGTACCCGGCCTTACCCGTACCCTACCCGTACCCGGCCGGGTACGGGTAGGGTACGGGTATCGGGTACCCGATTGCGACCTCTGGGATGAAGCCATGTTGCAGGCGCGGGTGGGTTGATTCTAGGAACTTGAATTGTGAGAAGAGACAAGACGTTGGGAAATGAGTGACAAACGGTGACTCACCAGTGACTCACGGCCTACCCGTACCCGTACCCGGCCGCACCAGGGTCGCAAACGGGTACCCGTACCCGGCCGGGTACGGGTAGCCGGGTATCGGGTACCCGGTTGCGACCTCTGGGTGGAGGGGGCTCAGGGCAGGTTGAGACATCACGTGCTGAGCTCCTGCGCTTTTATGAGTCAACGCAGGCGCGTGACTGGGGAAACATCGCCACGCAGTGCGTTCTGTATTCACACTCCACTGCGTTATTGCGTCAAACGAGTTGAGCATTAGTCAACGCACGTCACAGCAATTCATTCAGGACACGTTACGTAACGTTTACTGATACATTTATATTAAAAAGACAAAGCCCCCCCCCCCCCGAATAGCCTTAACAGACGGTTGAGGCAAGGGTTCTAAAGGCTGGAACGGCACAAGATGGGGTGGTAGGGTGGTCAGCACCACACCCGGCCGCCTTTGTCTCCCTAGAGGCGATGTTTACACATCGTACCAGGCCCAGGCTGGACTGGTTCAGATAATCGTTACTGGTATTGGCCGTGAGCTGAATCAATCACGTTACTAAAATAGGCTGCCTTGGAGTATGCATTGCCGGCGTAAGGCACTACCACTAGAGTCTCAAAAGGATAATAAAGCATACTCTTTGATTATTTCGGTAAAGTCACACAAGTTTATTTAATTAAGTAGAACGTGTTGTCTATGTTTATTTAAAGTTGCGCATTTTGATGTGACGTCACATTTCTCAACCCCCCCCCACCTCGCCACACATCGTCTGATACCCCCCCCCCCCCCAGGTGCGTGACGTCATTTATGGACGGCCCCTTGAGTGAGCCACACGTGGCCCCCAGAGCCGGGAAGTCTTCACTATTGTTATAAATCACTATTGTTATAAATCACTATTGTTATAATCACTATTGTTATAAATCACTATTGTTATAATCACTATTGTTATAAATCACTATTGTTATAATCACTATTGTTATAAATCACTATTGTTATAAATCACTATTGTTATAATCACTATTGTTATAATCACTATTGTTATAATCACTATTGTTATAAATCACTATTGTTATAAATCACTATTGTTATAATCACTATTGTTATAAATCACTATTGTTATAATCACTATTGTTATAAATCACTATTGTTATAAATCACTATTGTTATAAATCACTATTGTTATAAATCACTATTGTTATAATCACTATTGTTATAAATCACTATTGTTATAATCACTATTGTTATAAATCACTATTGTTATAAATCACTATTGTTATAATCACTATTGTTATAAATCACTATTGTTATAAATCACTACTACAAACATTGTGAATGTCGACAGGGCACGGCCACGTGTTGAACGAGACAACACAAATGCCAGGCTCTTAGGACTTGCATGTAATCGGGGAATGGGACAGCGGGCAGGGAGACACTCGCAATTAGACAGATGATGTGCTGGAGAGACAGGCGGGCGATCAAACAGGTGGGCAGAGAGACACGTGCAGGTGATGACACCAATGAGACAAGTTTGACAGACAGTGATTCAGGCGGACATTACGGATGGACAGGCAGAGAGAGAGAGAGAGCCAACGAGAGGAATTCAAACACGAGACAATGATCTGGCATGTATGTTGTTATCAACAAATGTGTCTCCCCAACGGCAATGTTTACTACACACCGCACCAGGTACTCATTTGAGGCTGAGTCGACCTAGGGGGGCCCAGGACCGGTTCAGATAATTGTCACTGGTGTTGGCCGTGAGCGGGAATCGAACCCGGGTCGCCGGGATCATAGGGTAGCGCGTTAACCGATACACCACCGCTCCCCAAAGACACACATCAAGACAAGACACACACATAGACAGACACACATCAAGATAGACACACACACACATCAAGACAGACACACACATCAAGATAGACATACACACACAGACACACACAGACGCACACACACAGAGACACACACACAGACACACACACATCAAGACACACACACAGACACACATCAAGACACACACACAGACACACACACACACAGACACAAACACACATCAAGACAGACAGACACACACACACACACAGACACACACACATCAAGACAGACACACACACAGACACACACAGACACACATCAAGACACACACACAGACACACATCAAGACACACACACAGACACACACACACACACATCAAGACATACACACACACATCAAGAACGACACATCAAGACAGACACACACACAGACACACATCAAGACAGACACCAACACACAGACACACGCACACACACACACATCAAGACACACACACACACAGACACACATCAAGACACACACACACAGACACACATCAAGACATACACACACACAGACACACATCAAGACAGACACACAGACACACAGAGACACACATCAAGACAGACACACACACAGACACACACACAGACACACCCCCCCCCCACCCCGCCCCTCTTACCATGCCCCCCAGGACTACGTCCTGGTCGTCAGTGAGCACGAACACCACGTTGGGCCCCCCCTGGTTTCGACTCCCCTCCACACTCCGCGCCGCGCTGCTGCTGCAGCTGCAGCAGGAGGCGAGTAGCAGCAGCAGCAGCAGGAGGAGGAGCCGCGAGGTCTTCATGGTCCCCGCTGCAGCTGCAGCTGCTGCTGCTGCCGTTCTCGTACGAATGTGGAACTTATTTCACCACTACGGCTGCTGCTATTCTAGTCAACACACCTACTGCTGCTAATTGGAGTCAACTACTACTGCTGCTACTGCTGCTACTGCTGCAGTCAACAACTACTACTGCTGCTGCAGTCAACAACAACTACTGCTGCTGCAGTCAACAACAACTACTGCTGCTGCAGTCAACAACAACTACTACTGCTGCAGTCAACAACAACTGCTGCTGCTGCTGCTGCTGATGAAGTCACCAGCTGCTTGTGTATCTTGCTGGGACTCACAGCCCCTGCTGCCCCCTTCGAGACTGCTGCTTCTGTTGCTAATCCACTTCGCGCTGCTGCTGCCGATTACGAAACCGCTCACCGCTCAACTCGACTGCTGCTGCTTGTGGAGCCAAACACAGCCGCCACCAAGACCCGCTGCCTTGCTGAACGTACTGCAGCTCCCAGCAGCAGAACTTGACAGTACTCACGCCAGCACAGCTGATGCTGCTGCTGCTGATTGTATGGCGAGAGGAGAGCGGGTGGGGTGGGTTTTGGCCGTCGCTGGCTAACGACGAGGAAGTTGTCGCGAGTTGGGTGAAGCTGACGATGATGATGATGCTGCGATCATATGATCGCAACACACGTGGGCTCTCTCCCTCCCCCCTCTCCCTCCTCCCTCTCCCTTCTCCCTCCTCCCTCCTCCCTCCTCCCTCCTCCCTCTCCCTCCTCCCTCCTCCCTCTCCCTCCTCCCTCCTCCCTCTCCCTCCTCCCTCCCCCTCCCTCCTCCCTCTCCCTCCTCCCTCTCCCTCCTCCCCCTCCCTCCCCCTCCCTCTCCCTCCTCCCTCCTCCCTCCTCCCTCCCCCCTCTCCCTCCTCCCTCTCCCTCCTCCCTCTCCCTCCTCCCTCTCCCTCCCCCCTCTCCCTCCTCCCTCTCCCTCCTCCCTCTCCCTCCTCCCTCTCCCTCCCCCCTCTCCCTCCTCCCTCTCCCTCCTCCCTCTCCCTCCTCCCTCTCCCTCCTCCCTCTCCCTCCTCCCTCTCCCTCCTCCCTCTCCCTCCCCCCTCTCCCTCCTCCCTCTCCCTCCTCCCTCTCCCTCCTCCCTCTCCCTCCCCCCTCTCCCTCCTCCCTCTCCCTCCCCCCTCTCCCTCCCCCCTCTCCCTCCTCCCTCCTCCCTCCTCCCTCTCCCTCCCCCCTCTCCCTCCTCCCTCTCCCTCCCCCCTCTCCCTCCTCCCTCCTCCCTCTCCCTCCTCCCTCTCCCTCCCCCCTCTCCCTCCTCCCTCTCCCTCCTCCCTCTCCCTCCTCCCTCTCCCTCCCCCCTCTCCCTCCTCCCTCTCCCTCCTCCCTCTCCCTCCTCCCTCCTCCCTCTCCCTCCTCCCTCTCCCTCCCCCCTCTCCCTCCTCCCTCTCCCTCCTCCCTCTCCCTCCCCCCTCTCCCTCCTCCCTCTCCCTCCTCCCTCTCCCTCCCCCCTCTCCCTCCCCCCTCTCCCTCCCCCCTCTCCCTCCTCCCTCCTCCCTCTCCCTCCTCCCTCTCCCTCCCCCCTCTCCCTCCTCCCTCTCCCTCTCCCTCCTCCCTCTCCCTCCTCCCTCTCCCTCCTCCCTCTCCCTCCTCCCTCTCCCTCCTCCCTCCTCCCTCTCCCTCCCCCCTCTCCCTCCTCCCTCTCCCTCTCCCTCCTCCCTCTCCCTCCCCCCCCCTCCCTCTCCCTCCCTCCCTCTCCCTCCCTCCCTCTCCCTCCCTCTCCCTCCTCCCTCTCCCTCCCCCCTCTCCCTCCTCCCTCTCCCTCTCCCTCCTCCCTCTCCCTCCTCCCTCTCCCTCCCCCCTCTCCCTCCCCCCTCTCCCTCCTCCCTCTCCCTCCTCCCTCCTCCCTCTCCCTCCCCCCCCTCCCTCCCTCCCTCTCCCTCCCTCCCTCTCCCTCCCTCTCCCTCCTCCCTCTCCCTCCCCCCTCTCCCTCCTCCCTCTCCCTCCTCCCTCTCCCTCCTCCCTCTCCCTCCTCCCTCTCCCTCCCCCCCCCTCCCTCTCCCTCCTCCCTCTCCCTCCTCCCTCTCCCTCCTCCCTCTCCCTCCCCCCCCCTCCCTCTCCCTCCCTCCCTCTCCCTCCCTCTCCCTCCCTCTCCCTCCCTCTCCCTCCCTCTCCCTCCCCCTCCCTCCCTCTCCCTCCCTCTCCCTCCCCCTCCCTCCCTCTCCCTCCCTCTCCCTCTCTCTCCTGCAAGGCTTCACGTGCCCTCTGCCGACCGTTCAGGGAACGCGCGCGGCCTCGCACGGAGTCGCCAGCGCACAAAGGGGCCGTCCATAAATGACGTCACGCACCTAGGGGGTCAGACATTTGTGACGGGGAGAAATGTGACGTCACATCGAAATGCGCAACTTTTAATAAATGTAGAATTGTTATAACAACACTAATTGTTATGACACTCCTACAATATCAAGAGTGCAGAGCCACATTAATTACGCACTGCAATGACAATAGTAGTAGCTACTACACGTGTAGTAGCTACTACACGTGTAGTAGCTACTACACGTGCAGCTACTACACGTGTAGTAGCTGCATATGTAGCTACGAGATATGTAGCTACTACACGTGCAGCTACTACACGTGTAGTAGCTACTGCACGTGTAGTAGCTACATATGTAGCTACGAGATATGTAGCCACTACACGTGCAGCTACTACACGTGTAGTAGCTACTACACGTGTAGTAGCTACATATGTAGCTACGAGATATGTAGCTACTGCACGTGCAGCTACTACACGTGTAGTAGCTACTACACGTGCAGCTACTATACATGTAGTAGCTACAACACGTGTAGTAGCTACTGCACGTGTAGTAGCTACTGCACGTGTAGTAGCTACTACATATGTAGCTACTACATATGTATTACATGTGTTGTAGCTACATATGTAGTAGCTACTACATATGTATTACATGTGTTGTAGCTACATATGTAGTAGCTACTAAACGTGCAGTAGCTACAACACGTGCAGTAGCTACTGCACGTGTAGTAGCTACTGCACGTTTAGTAGCTACTACATATGTAGCTACTACACGTGTAGTAGCTACATATCTACATAGCTACATATGTAGTAGCTACTACACGTGCAGTAGCTACTACACGTGCAGTAGCTACTACACGTGCAGTAGCTACTACACGTGTAGTAGCTACTACATATGTAGCTACTAGACGTGTAGTAGCTACTACACGTGTTGCTACTACACGTGTAGTAGCTACTGCACGTGTAGTAGCTACTACATATGTAGCTACTACATATGTATTACATGTGTTGTAGCTACATATGTAGTAGCTACTACATATGTATTACATGTGTTGTAGCTACATATGTAGTAGCTACTAAACGTGCAGTAGCTACTACACGTGCAGTAGCTACTACACGTGTTGTAGCTACTACATGTATAGTAGCTGCACGTGTAGTAGCTACACATGTAGTAGCAGCAGCTACTACACGCGTGTGTAGTAGCTACTACATATGTAGCTACCACACACGTGTAGCTACTTGTGTTACTACGATAATCTGGCACTGGATAGAGGGGCAACAACGCGGCCTTTGGCTGTTGCCTAACACCATTCACCACCACCGGTGTCTCATTAACCTGAACTCTTCTTCAGGGAGAGGTCACGTGGCAGAGAATGCAAGGGCATGGAAATGGCAGGAGAGCTTAATTCTTGTTTTGTTTTTCACAGAGGGACGGCTCGAACCAGCCCGTGGCTGAGCTGGCAACTATCGCCCGTTTGATTGCACCGGAGGAAATTCCACATTCTTAAACAGGGGGGGTGTGGGGTGGCTTTATCGGTAAGCCCACCACTGCATTGATGACCAGGGTTTAACTTCAGCCCCATCTGACCGGTACTCTTAGTTTTTTTTGGTAAAGTCAGGTTTATTTAAAACGGCAATGACATTAAAATTAATGAAAATAAAATAATAAAAATCACCGAGGTTAATAACTCAGATGAGTAATTAACCTCGGTGATTTTTATTATTTTATTTTCATTAATTTTAATTTCATTGCCGTTTTAAATAAACCTGACTTGAAAAAAAAATTACGTTTATACAGAATGAAATGCGGGTCACAAGACATCTGGACCACGCTGTACATTCCCGTTTGCCGACGAGCACATGACGTTTCTTATTCCGTGACGGTCTAGGGCAGGGGTTGGACAACTTGTATCTGCCAAGGGCCATTTGGATATCTATAACATCATTCGCGGGCCATACAACATTATCAACTTCAAAATTAGCCTGTTATATTTGGTCAAACATTTAATTAACTCACTTAATTAACCCTAATGCGATGGCTGGAACTGCTTCTCTCTGGCGAGGCGTGTGATGTTAGCCGGTATTGATGATGATGTTGCTACTCGCAGCTGCTTTTCCAGGTTTGCTCCTCTAGATTTATTGAATTTCGAGTCCCGCCTGCGGTTGCCTTGGCAGGGCCAGACCCAAATGATTTCGTGGGCCTCATACGGCGCGTGGGCCGGACGTTCCCCACCCTTGATCTAGGGCAGGGGTCGGCAACCAAAATAACAAGAAGAGCCATTTCTTTCCAATTCGGTACAAAATTCAGTATTTCAAGAGCCGCAATGCATCTGAGTACATACTGTCAGAGGTGTGGACTCGAGTCATGTGACTTGGACTCGAGTCAGACTCGAGTCATGAATTTGATGACTTGCGACTCGACTTGGACTTGCATAACAATGACTTTGTCCCACCTCTGCACACTGTACATACGTACATATCGTCAAGAAGCAGCCCGTAAAGAGCCGCATGCGGCTCCGGAGCCGTAGGTTGCCGACCCCTGATCTAGGGCGACATTATGACGAACCGGGCGGCGTTGTTGTTGTTGACTTTCCCACAAGGCGGAAAAGCGCGCAAGTCTGGAATCATTCACGAGCAAATCGCGCGCCGGGCGCCGTGGAACGGCCACGTTGAGATCACGTGGCTCTGGATGGGGGTTGCGGGTCCACCACCTGATGGGCATCTGTGAGCTTCATAGCTCATCGGATTCCTCCTCCTGCAGTCTCAATATTTCGATTCTGACCAAACGCATTCGCTTCTCTCTTAATTAACAGCAATACGAAATGATTCATATTACCGGAGCATAGCAATATGTATTAACTCGTAGCTATGTGTTTTCTTGGGTGGGCACATTTAGATGTTAGGGTAGTTTAATCGTGGTAGTTTACACAACTTGATTTTTTAATTAACTATCGGAAGTACAATACGAGACAATGTCTGCAACAAAAGGCATTATAGACGTCATTATTGTCTGGATCAAGCTCCGTTTGTATCACAGCAGAGGTCGCAAACGGGTTTTGATTCCTTACCCGTACCCGGCCGCACCAGGGTCGCAAACGGGTACCCGTACCCGGCCGGGTAGGGTATCGGGTACCTGATTGCGACCTCTGGGATGAAGCCATGTTGCAGGCGCGGGTGGGCTGATTCTAGGAACTTGAATTGTGAGAAGAGACAAGACGTTGGGAAATGAGTGACAAACGGTGACTCACCAGTGACTCACGGCCTACCAGTACCCGGCCGCACCAGGGTCGCAAACGGGTACCGTACCTGGCCGGGTACGGGTAGCTGGGTATCAGGTAGCCGGGTATCGGGTACCCGGTTGCGACCTCTGTATCACAGCCACCGCGGAACACCTGGGGGGGGGGGGGGGTCCTCATGGCCCACCTGGGGGAGCCTCTCGGTCCCACACTCTGAGAGCTGCTGCTGCTGCTCCAGAGCGACGAGTTCCCATGGGACCATCGCGCCGGCGAGAGGTCGTGTTTGTTTGTACTGCGCCTATTGTGCCGTGCCGTTTCTAACCGGCCACCAGACAGACGAAGCGACGAGCCGGGGGGCTGCGCTAATCTCTGGATTAGCGCTTTCACCCCGAGTGTGAGAGCGCGAGGCGCTTGCGAACAACGCAGTACGGGCAGCCACGAGTCTGCATCCATCTCGGTGCACCACACTGTGGGGCCGTTGCGGCGACGTACAAAACCACGCGCGGCAAGATCTCAACGCCAAGGTGATGAAATCGCGAAAACAGCGCTCGCCTTGAGAAACGAAAACGAACGGCCTCCGTAAAAATGGGTAGCGTCAAAAAAAAAACACCACGCCGTTTATTTATACACACATTCGCATAGTTACGCTCGAGTAGTATCTCTATCGCCGCGGCAAGTTTTATTCTGAATATAAAACACAAAAATATTTGCACAGCGATCGCGGGCAAAATCGCGAGCAGACTCGACAGTTCCTGCCGACGCGGCGTGACGAACAACACCATGCTCTGAACTGCTCCCCGTGCTTGCCCTGTCCCACGCTTGTGCGTGCGCGCGCGTGTGTGTGTGTTCACGGATTCCTGGGCCTCCACTAGGTCGACTCGGCCTCAAACGAGTCCCTGGTGCGGTGCGTAAACATCGTGAGGTGCTACTTCTTGGTTCTTTCGGTAAAGTCACGTAGAAGGGAAGTAATAAAATAATAAAACATAATAAAATAATTCTCACGACGTTTCGGACACAACGCAAGCAGCCGTTGTGGCTGAAACGTTGCGAGAATTATTTAATGTTTTATTTTTACTATTTCCCTTCTACGTGACTTTACCGAAAGAACCAAGAAGATGAATCCCTGCAGTCACGAAAACTTTAAATCGGAATCGTGAGGTGCTGGCCGCCCGCTCCCCTCGCGTGCCACAGTGCAGGCGCCTTCATAGGTCGTGCCGCCGATACTCGCGCACTTGCCCCCAACAGTCTGTTAAGACTACACGGGGGATCTTTGTCTTTGTTCACAGACTGTAAATCGCGGTTATGATGAAGATTGATTTTTTATTATAATAAAATGGTGGGTGGGGGGGCAGAGTTTGGCAGAGTGAATCTTTGTTGTGAAGGTGAGCGTTGCGGACCGACGGTTCGGTCCACCACCGTCAGTTGTCCGCGAGGTCCTTCTGCTCAAAGTATCTGTAGGGAGAGAAATGCGGAGGGCACGGTCAACGCAGGCCTAGGTGTAGGCCTCGGCAAGGTAAGGTAAAAGTGTAAAAACAACGAGCCTACCTTTTACCCTACCTTTTACCTTACCACAATACAATCACTCTACCCTACCTTTTACCCTTTAGCAGGTAAGGTAAAATGCAACGAGCCTACCTTCTACCCTACCCTTTACCCTTACCCCTTGGCATGTCGACACCTTTACCCTTTACCTTTCACCCGGTAAAAAGGGTACAATTTACCTTACCTTGCCGAGGCCTACCTAAGTGTGTGAATTATTATCCCGCTCCCCCCTTCTCCACTGCACCCTGGGTTTCCTCCCACGTGTAAACACTCATCGATTTCCAATAACACCTTGATATACAGAGGACCACAGAGCTTGGGAAAATTGTTGGCGCCGGCTCCTCACTGCGTGGTCCCCGCCCCCCCCTGGCGCCACCGTGCCGGGCTCTCTCCGAGAGCGAACGAATGCGGTGCGTTTGCGCGCTACAAGTTGAAATTATGACGGTTTGGCAATTTTTGGAAGAACGTAATCAACCAGGTGGGGTGTTGACTGTTTTGTTGGCCGACTCTCTGTGTTGTATTGCATTATATTTCCAAGTTTACTATGTTTGTTTTCTCATTTATTTGTACCTGATGATGGTTGCTTGTGTTGCAATCGAAACGTCGTATTCTATTGTTATTTAATTTATTTCTACGCGACTTTACCGAAAGGACCAAAGAGTGTTACGATCATCGTTAATTCTCATCGTCGAGATTCTACCACCCGTGCTCAGCCTCCGTAGACCCGGCGGCGCTGGGCGCGTTAAGGGTCGTGTGGTCACGGTGCTGACGCTGCGTGAATGAGCAGCGAGCGCCCGTCACGGCACGCGTCGCCACCCACACCACCAACAGCCGTGCGGCCTTAACAGACTGTTGGGGCAAGTGGTGTTATCGAGTCACACCTATGAAGGCCGGCACGGCACACTAGCGGAGTGGGTGGCCAGCACCACGCTCGGCCGTCTTTGTCTCCTCAGTGGTGATGTTTACACACCGCACCAGGTACTCATTCGACCTAGGGGAGGCCCAGGACCGATTGAGAAAATCGTCTTTGGTTTTGGTCATGAGCTGGAATCGAACTCTGGTCGCTGGGTTCATAGCGCAGTGCGCTAACCGCTACACTACAGCTCCACCACCACCGTCCTCATCATCATTCATCGTCATTCATCGTCATTATCATCGTCATTATCATCGTCATCATCGTCGTCGTCATCAGTCGTCGTCATTGTCGTCATCATTGTCGTCATCATCGTCGTCATCAGCGTCGTCGTCATCAGCGTCGTCGTCATCAGCGTCGTCGTCATCAGCGTCGTCGTCATCAGCGTCGTCGTCATCAGCGTCGTCGTCATCAGCGTCGTCGTCATCAGCGTCGTCGTCATCAGCGTCGTCGTCATCAGCGTCGTCGTCATCAGCGTCGTCGTCATCAGCGTCGTCATCATCAGCGTCGTCGTCATCAGCGCCACCTCCCGTACACGTTTCCGCACGCCATCAAGGCGAGAACGCCGCCACGAGACGCCCGCACAGCGTGCACTCACCTCGCCACGAGGCAGATGAGCAGGTTGAGCGCAGACAGCCTGCTGTCCTCGGGGCTCTCCTGGAGGGCGACAAGATAACAACAACGACAACAACAACGACAACAACAACGACAATGTTTGTGAGTTGTATCTATTATGGATGTTCAGCTTATTTTACACCGTATGTAGCCTTCCGTGCGAATCGGAGGTGCGGAGGAAGGACGACAAACTGAACACAAAATAAGTAATATTTAAAAATATTTTTTTAAAAACACGCTTTAATTAAATGTACCGTACTCGTAATAGCAAAACTCCACGACTCCAGGAAGTGGCCCCGAAGCTTGCCATAACGTAAGGGGCCATGGTGATTTACAGGCAACGTGAGTTGAGCGTGGACAATTAGAGCCAAGCCAAAACATAACATGTAAAAAAGATGTTTTAAAAATATTTTTTTTTATGATAGAATAGAGTATTGTCATCAGTATGACATAAGTATACCAAGTTTGCAGTCAATACCATATTGGGAAGTGGGTTAAAATTTAGTTACAAGATTTGAGGATACGACAACAACAACAACAGAGTGAGTTAAATAAAAGCATGTAAAAAAAGCATATTCTTTGGGTCTTTCGGTAAAGTCACGTAGATATGTTCAAAGAAAAAAACAAAAAACTACGATGTTTCGATCGCAACAGAAGCGGTCGTCATCAGGACCTTTACCGAAAGACCCAAAGAATATGAATTCCTGCAGTCACGAAAGCTTTCAGTCAAGATTTACACAAAAAGCAGTTAAAAATAAAATGAGTTTTCAAAGAATACATCATGAGACCTCCTTTGCCAGTACCAAAATATAAGAAGAGGTTTTTCCCCTTTTTTCTGGCAACAAAACTGCAGACATGATGAGAGAAATAAAAAAATGAATAAAGAAATGATGAGATGTGCCCAACACAAAAAGGCACCGTGCGTGTGGGAGTCGCCACGGGTCTCACCGTCGCTTCCAACGGCCACGAGCTGGACCGACGAATCGGGAGTCCACGTGGTACCACCCCCGCCCCCCCCCCCACAAAACGAGCAGCACTGGCATCCTATGGGACCATTACCTGTCGAGGTAGCTGTCCCAACCCCGGTCGCCAATGATTGCACAAGAACCATCACATTAACACATTCCTGCGGAGGGAGCTGGTAGGAACGTTGGGTTGCTCGGTCAATGGCCAGGGTCAACGGCGGCGTGGTGTATTCCGCAAATATGCCCGACTGTGAGGGTGGGCACAAGCCGGCGTGAGTAGGTTAAACGTTGAGTTTTATAAGGGCACCACGGGGTGACCAGCCCCTCCCCACCCAGTCCCTCCCCACCCTCCGCTCTTCACCCAGCCCCACCCTCCCCACCCAGCCCCTCCCCACCCTCCCCTCCCCACCCTCCCAGCCCCTCCCTGCACGACGGACGGACACAATAATCCCCTGTGGGCTGGTGTAACCAAGAGTTTCCTACCAGTATTTGGTTCTGCATTTAACTTGGCTCCTGGTCCGGCTCGTGACTACTAAACATATCGGTTTGACCGTCACGCGACGGGCATCGCGCCTACCCCGGGGGCGCGGTAGAAGTCTCTGGGCTTCTCACTTACCAGACTGGCCCGGAGGCTGGCACAGTTGCGGGCTATTTGTCGCAGTAGGGAGTGGGCCTCTGGCAGCAGCGGCTTCTCGATGCAGGCAAGCAGCGCGTAGATCCAGCGTCCCTGCAAGGAACACCGCGGTAACGCCGCCGCCACTGCAAATCACTCTTGACGCAGCAGCAAGTCACTCTTGACGCAGCAGCAAGTCACTCTTGACGCAGCAGCAAGTCACTCTTGACGCAGCAGCAAGTCACTCTTGACGCAGCAGCAAGTCACTCTTGACGCAGCAGCAAGTCACTCTGACGCAGCAGCAAGTCACTCTGACGCAGCAGCAAGTCACTCTGACGCAGCAGCAAGTCACTCTGACGCAGCAGCAAGTCACTCTGACGCAGCAGCAAGTCACTCTGACGCAGCAGCAAGTCAGTGGCCAATGAAGAGTCGCATTCGGCAATGAGGTTAAAATCAAATGTCGGTTAGCACTGATCTACCAGACTGACTGTTTTGCGAGGCAGGTTACAACAACAAACTCACTCACCAAGTCGCTCACTCGCACACTTACCCACCCACCCACTCCATCATCCACCTACCCACTCATTTACTAACCCACTCACTCAGGCACTTACCCACCCACTCATCCACCTATCCACCCACCCACACATTTACTAACCCACTCACCCAGGCACTTACCCACCCACTCCATCATCCACCCACCCACTCATTTACTAACCCACTCACCCAGGCACTTACCCACCCACTCATCCACCTATCCACCCACCCACTCATTTACTAACCCACTCACTCAGGCACTTACCCACCCACTCACTCACTCATCCACCCACCCACTCATTTACTAACCCACTCACTCAGGCACTTACCCACCCACTCATCCACCTATCCACCCACCCACTCATTTACTAACCCACTCACTCAGGCACTTACCCACCCACTCATCCACCTATCCACCCACCCACACATTTACTAACCCACTCACCCAGGCACTTACCCACCCACTCCATCATCCACCCACCCACTCATTTACTAACCCACTCACCCAGGCACTTACCCACCCACTCATCCACCTATCCACCCACCCACTCATTTACTAACCCACTCACTCAGGCACTTACCCACCCACTCACTCACTCATCCACCCACCCACTCATTTACTAACCCACTCACTCAGGCACTTACCCACCCACTCATCCACCTATCCACCCACCCACTCATTTACTAACCCACTCACTCAGGCACTTACCCACCCACTCATCCACCTATCCACCTACCCACTCATTTACTAACCCACTCACCCAGGCACTTACCCACCCACTCATCCACCTATCCACCTACCCACTCATTTACTAACCCACTCACTCAGGCACTTACCCACCCACTCATCCACCTATCCACCTACCCACTCATTTACTAACCCACTCACCCAGGCACTTACCCACCCACTCAACCACCTATCCACCCACCCAATCACTATCTATCACCCCAGCTACTTATACATGTTGCGTGTTCACTCACCACACTACAAATTAAAACACACGCACACTCAACAACTCACTTACTCGCCCCCACTTACTCATCACACCGCTGGTCACAACATTAGACACACTCACCAACTCGCTCACCACACTGCAGGTCACAACATTAGTCACTCACCAACTCGCTCACCACACTGCAGGTGACAACATTAGTCACTCAACAACTCACTTACTCGCCCCCACTTACTCATCACACCGCTGGTCACAACATTAGTCACTCACCAACTCGCTCACCACACTGCAGGTGACAACATTAGTCACTCACCAACTCGCTCACCACTCTGCAGGTGACAACATTAGTCACTCACCAACTCGCTCACCACACTGCAGGTGACAACATTAGTCACTCACCAACTCGCTCACCACACTGCAGGTCACAACATTAGTCACTCACCAACTCGCTCACCACACTGCAGGTCACAACAATAGACACACTCACCAACTCACTCACCACACTGCAGGTCACAACAATAGACACTCACCAACTCGCTCACCACACTGCAGGTCACAACAATAGACACACTCACCAACTCACTCACCACACTGCAGGTCACAACAATAGACACTCACCAACTCGCTCACCACACTGCAGGTCACAACATTAGTCACTCACCAACTCGCTCACCACACTGCAGGTCACAACATTAGTCACTCACCAACTCGCTCACCACACTGCAGGTCACAACATTAGTCACTCACCAACTCACTCACCACACTGCAGGTCACAACATTAGTCACTCACCAACTCGCTCACCACACTGCCGGTCACAACATTAGTCACTCACCAACTCACTCACCACACTGCAGGTCACAACAATAGACACTCACCAACTCGCTCACCACACTGCAGGTCACAACATTAGTCACTTACTAACTCACTCACCACACTGCAGGTCACAACATTAGTCACTCACCAACTCGCTCACCACACTGCAGGTCACAACATTAGTCACTCACCAACTCGCTCACCACACTGCAGGTCACAACATTAGTCACTCACCAACTCGCTCACCACACTGCAGGTCACAACATTAGACACTCACCAACTCACTCACCACACTGCAGGTCACAACATTAGACACTCACCAACTCACCACACTGCAGGTGACAACATTAGACACTCACCAACTCACTCACCACACTGCAGGTCACAACATTAGACACTCACCAACTCACCACACTGCAGGTCACAACATTAGTCACTCACCAACTCGCTCACCACACTGCAGGTCACAACATTAGACACTCACCAACTCACTCACCACACTGCAGGTCACAACATTAGACACTCACCAACTCACCACACTGCAGGTGACAACATTAGACACTCACCAACTCACTCACCACACTGCAGGTCACAACATTAGACACTCACCAACTCACCACACTGCAGGTCACAACATTAGACACTCACCAACTCACTCACCACACTGCAGGTCACAACATTAGACACTCACCAACTCACCACACTGCAGGTCACAACATTAGTCACTCACCAACTCGCTCACCACACTGCAGGTGACAACATTAGTCACTCACCAACTCACTCACCACACTGCAGGTCACAACATTAGACACTCACCAACTCACTCACCACACTGCAGGTGACAACATTAGACACTCACCAACTCGCTCACCACTCTGCAGGTGACAACATTAGTCACTCACCAACTCACTCACCACACTGCAGGTCACAACATTAGACACTCACCAACTCGCTCACCACACTGCAGGTGACAACATTAGACACTCACCAACTCACTCACCACACTGCAGGTGACAACATTAGACACTCACCAACTCGCTCACCACTCTGCAGGTGACAACATTAGTCACTCACCAACTCACTCACCACACTGCAGGTCACAACATTAGTCACTCACCAACTCACTCACCACACTGCAGGTGACAACATTAGACACTCACCAACTCGCTCACCACACTGCAGGTGACAACATTAGACACTCACCAACTCACTCACCACACTGCAGGTGACAACATTAGACACTCACCAACTCGCTCACCACTCTGCAGGTGACAACATTAGTCACTCACCAACTCACTCACCACACTGCAGGTCACAACATTAGACACTCACCAACTCACTCACCACACTGTAGGTCACAACATTAGTCACTCACCAACTCGCTCACCACTCTGCAGGTCACGATATTAGGAAACCACTGGTGTGATCCACTTTTAAATGCAGATTGAAAACTAATTTCTTGAGAACTGATTTTTGAGTTTAGTTTCTTGTCCTTCCCCCCGCACCTCCGATTAGCACGGCTGGCTACGTACGGTGCGAAAGAAGTTCAACATACACAACAGATACAACCTACGAACATTATTATTGTTGCTGTTATCTTGTCGCACTCCAGGAAAGCCCCGAGGGACATATGCACGTACATCCACGATTTGAAAAGAAAATTTCGAAAAAAAAAAAATAACCGACTTTGTTTTCAGCGTTCTTATTCGTCGTTCACTTCGCAAATCGGGGGAGGAGCTCACCAGCTCCTCGGAGAAGCCTCTCTCCTCGAACCACACGGTCAGGTACTCGAGCACCACGATGAGGGTCGCCTGCCCCACACACGCAGAAACACAAACGCCACAAAGACAAAGATCCCCCCCCGCCTGTATAGCCTCGACAGACTTTCGGGGCAAGTGCCGTTAGCGAGTTGCACCTATGAACGGCACAGCACCACTCACGTCCGTCCGCCTTTGTCTCCCGAGTGGCGGGTGTTTACTATGCACTGCACCAAGTGCTCATTTGAGGCCGAGTCGACCTAGGGGAGAACCAGGGGTCGTGTTTCAGATAATGGTCACTGGTGTTGACCGTGAGCGGGAATCGAATTTGAGTTGCCGGGTTCGTAGCACAGCGCGCTAACCGCTGCACTACCGCTCCCCATACGTTACCATACACACACACGCGCACATATGTCTTGGGAATGTGTTCCTTATTTTGCCGATTAATCCCAAATGAAAATCTGAAATTTGGGCCTTAAAAAAAACGTGACATTTCAGACGATACGATCTTTGCGTGCGTTTTATATTGATCAGAAAAAATATAACACCGCCGCAGGAAGTAATGCCGCTTCCTGTAATGGGCACATTTGAAAATGCGCTTCCTGTGACGTGGCGACTGTGGTGTCACATGGTACAGGGAGGGCGATGTTACTACTCTCGGCAAGAGGGCAAGTTCAATTATGAAGTGACAAAAATTATTCGAAAAACGACGAGAAAGTGACCTTTAAAATCCAAAATGCCAAACATTTCAATCTGAAACTCAGCTCTAGCGTGTATCTGATACACATTAATAATGTGAAATATATCAACACACGGGTTATATTACTGGTAGGAACCCACTGGTTCCACCAGCCCACAGAGGATTATTGTGTCCGTCCATCCGTCGTGCAGGGAGGGACTGGGTGGGGAGGGAGGGGCTGGGTGAGGAGGGTGGGGAGGGGCTGGGTGGGGAGGGGCTGGGTGGGGAGGGTGGGAAGGGGCTGGGTGGGGAGGTTGGGGCTGGGTGGGGGGTGGGAGGGGTGGGGCTGGGTGGGGAGGGGCTGGTCACCCCGTGGTGCCCTTATAAAACTCAACGTTTAACCTACTCACGCCGGCTTGTGCCCGCCCTCACAGTCGGCCATATTTGCGGAATACACCACGCCGCCGTTGACCCTGGCCATTGACCGAGCAACCCAACGTTCCTACCAGCTCCCTCCGCAGGAGGAATGTGTTTAACGGGGGCTTTGGTGGGACGCGCGCGTGGAGGCGTGACGGCCGGTGGTTGAGACTAACGATGGAACGGCGGCCAAAGGAGCGAACGCGTCCACAGAGGGGCGATGAGATCAGAATGGCCGCGAGAGATGGCGACGACACAGGGGAGGGCCTCCATCCAGCAGTGGGTAGATCATGGCTGCTGATGACAATGATGACGATGATGATAATAAAAGATGCAGAAAACAAATAGTTTTGCGTTCTGCGTTCTTCTGCGCTCTTTATCAAGACGGAAAGAAAGTAGCTATTTTTTTGACGATGATAATGACGATGACACGTGCGCTTTCGCGATCACCGCCTGATGATGCCGGTTCTAATTACTGGCGAAACGTCGTACTCAGATCGTAAATGTTGTGGATTTGCTCTCCAACACACTGGCACCTTCTGTTTACGTGACAAACCTTACTAATTGGC
The DNA here is from genome assembly GCF_965212315.1 of Lampetra planeri. NCBI lineage: Eukaryota > Metazoa > Chordata > Hyperoartia > Petromyzontiformes > Petromyzontidae > Lampetra > Lampetra planeri. Next base: position 6,763,611 of record NC_136146.1, on the reverse strand, counting down.
TGTGTCGGGTAGTGGCGGCGGCGGGTTTAACGACACGTTTATATTTACGCGATCTAACCCCCAAAAAAAAAAAATCTGTATTACGGAAAATAGTTCTTCTTAAGCTTCCGACAACAAAAAAAAAACGTCGGGGTGGTGTCGCGAAGACTTACTTGACCCAAGTTGCCAACCACGCTGAGCAGCGGAGGGGTGCCAATCTGTTCAGAACACCAACGAGAGAGACGGGGAGACAGGGAGGGCAACGGGTTACCATCGCGATGTCACGCTACGCAGCAGCTCTCTTGCATGGCGGGATGTTCACCGCCGACGTCTCCATCAGAGCCGCGATCGATTAGTGAAGTTGGATCTAGATTTGAAGTTTCCGTGACTGCAGGGATCCATACTCTTTGGTTCAGCAATTTGTTTCGTGCCGCGGTTGTCCCACCTGATGACGGACGCTTGTGCTGCGCCCGAAACGTCGTGATTTAATTTATTTTGTTTTATATCTACGTGACTTTACCGAAAGAACCAAGGAGTATGGTTAATTCATAATCAACGTTTTTGCGGTTTAGATCGCGTTATTTATAAATGTGTTGTAACCCTCCACCACCCGACACGGCCAATCAGTAAAAAAAGTGTCACGTTGACAAAAGACAAATAGTTCACTGCTTTAGCCCACAGGTGTGTTGAAGCGTGAAACCACAACAGCGAATTGCCCGTTGATGCTGGATGCAATTACCAGCGAAACGTTGTACTACTCAAATTGTAAATGTTGTGGTTTCACGCTTCAAAACACCGGTGGGCTAAAGCAGTGAACTATTTGTCTTTTGTCAACGTGACACTTTTTTACTGATTGGCCGTGTCGGGTGGTGGAGGGTTACGATACATTTATAAATAACGCGATCTAAACCCAAAAACGTTGATTATGAATAATATTGGTCGCGAAAGCCTACGTGTTAAAATGAGTATGGTTAAGTTGGGCTATTCAACCTAAAACTGTAAATCGGCTTCTGCTCGATTACTTGGGCCCCCCTTTACAATTCGGAGCCCCCCCCCCCACCACCATCCTGCCTACCGAAGGAGGGAAACCCCCGACAAGAGCCGCCCGGCGTGACGGCGGCGGAGGAGGATTTTTGGATGACATCACCGAGCCTGACCCGTTACCGCCCGTCCAGCGGCACACGTGAGAACAGAGGTCAAACTTTTTTCCCCAACTATGTTAGAGTTGTACTCTTTGGTTCTTTCGGTAAAGTCGACAACTCGAATTTTATAATCAGTAATCAGGAGAGTAATCGATTACCAAAGTGACCGATTACCACCCAAGGAACGGATTGCTACCAAAGTAAACGATTTCTACCCAAGTAACTGATTTCTACCCAAATCACAGATGAATACCCAAGTAACCGATTGCTACCAAAGTAACTGATTTCTACCCAAGTAATCGTAGAGCAGCTCAGCTCTGCTTCAGGCGTTCGTGTCGAGGCTGGTGAGCGAGCACGTGGATGGCTTCTGGGGAGCAGCCACTTGGTCAATATCTCAACCGCTGCCTGGCGAATGCTCGGAGCGGGCGGTGGCGGTACTCAGCGCTCCGCCGTTTGGGGCCGGTGGCCGCGGTCGCACTGTGGGACGTTATTGACGTCCGTCCATGGCGGCAAGAGGAGGCCGCAACGGCCACTGCAGGGCAAAGGTCGCAACCGGGTACCTGATACCCGTACCCTACCCAATACCCGGCTACCCGTACCCGGCCGGGTACGGGTACCCGTTTGAGACTCTGGTACAGCCGGGTACGGGTAAGGAATCAAAACCCGTTTGTGATTTCTGCTGCAGGGCTGGCCAACCTGTAGCAGACTGAGCCAAAAATTCCACCGTGAGTTCTTCAAAGAGTCAAGTATATACATAAGTATATATAGAGACAGTTTCCAGCAAAGCATGGGGGACATTCATTATTCTTTGCTACCAGGATAGTACACTAAGTTACGCACCTTCGATAGAGCCGCATGTGATGGATTAAACTAAACCATTACTATTATATTCTTGGTTCTTTCGGTAAAGTCACGGAGAAGGGAAATAAAAAAATGAATAAAAAAAAAGCTTTCAATCAAAATTTAAACCATTACTGTTTTTTTATTTGACCAGGTAAGGCCCACTGAGCTACGTAACTCTTTTTCAGAAGCGACCTGGCCACAAATGACAGCTCAACGAGTGACTTATGACGTGGAAATTTCTAGCAGCCAAATACTCTAAACGCGTGACGTTGATTCTAAATGCGGAGTGAAAAACCGGAGGACCCGGAGAAAAATCCACTCGACCACGGGGAGAGAGAGAGACACGCAAACTCCAAATATACAGCAGCAGGCGTCACGATCAAGGATCAAACCCACGACCCCCTGTAGACCAGGCGAGGTAGTTAACATCTCCTAGCGACCGCGACGCCCTGAAAAAGCTGCATGCGACTCGGGATACGTCACCGTTGGGTCCACGCGATGCGGCATGCCGTCGTGAACGGTGCGTTCAACAGAAACGTAACTGGGACGAACATCAACTAATTCTAGATTTGAAGCTTTCGTGACTGCAAGGATTCATATTCTTAGGTTTTTTCGGTAAAGTCACGTAGGTAAAAAATTACTTGATACAGCTGTCGGGCTGTGACGGTTCCACCTGAAGACGGAAGCTTGTGTTGCCTCCGAAACGTCGTGATTTTTTATTTTTTTTTATCTTACTTTTATTAAATTAAATTTTAATTTTTTACCTACGTGACTTTACTGAAAAAACCTATGAATACGAACATCAACGCTTGCGCGGTGATCCCGCAACAGCCTTCCCAGCGTGCGATCGAAACCTAACGAGGCGACGTCGCACGCAACGGCGTCGTCGGCAGGGCAAGCAGGGTGCCTGGCACGCGACGGCATCGCCTTGCCCGACACGGTGGATACTTTTGAGCACTGTTTTGCATCACCAAGTTTTGGGCAACGACCCTTCGATCGATGCGGCTCGTTTTCCCTCGGGCGAAGAGTCCCTTAACCCTTATCCCGTTCGGAGACGTCTGCAAGTTGCAGGGTGTGGGTATCCCCGTTCAGCGACGAATCTCAGAACGCACGAGCGGTTCACCATTCATTTTATTTAGAGAGAGACGTAGCGCCGTTGTTTATAAAGACATTTTACTCACCGCAGAAAACCGTAGTGGCACGACCGCACTCTACGATAGCTGGCGCAAATCTGTGCCACACGTCCTCCCGCATGGCCTTGTGGGAGCCTCGGTACCGATAAAGTTGTTTTATACAGGTAGGAGCAACAGTTCCACACTGCCCACCAGGGATTATTTGTCTGTCGTGCATAGCCCCTCCCAAACATGTAGTACGCTCCCGGATTGGTTGAAGTGCGTCACGTGACCGCGAGCTTTCTGTCGTGCAACGAATGCGCCGTCCAACCAAGTTCCTGCCTGCCGACTCCGAAGGAACGTGTTTTAGTAGTTCGGTTCACGTACGTCATAGGAACGGAATTGGAAGAAAAACGAATTGACGTGGGAAAAGGGGATTAATAGCAACTTGACGTCCTACTAAGTTTAGTTGATATTGGGATGGTCGTTCCGAGTGTTACTGTGACACCCACCCACCTCCGCTCCTGCCCCGGTTACAGACGGACAGACACAGCTAAAGTGTTAAATTTCGATTTAAAGCTTTCGTGACTGCAGGGATTAATCTTCTTGGTTCTTTCGGTAAAGTCACATAGAATGGAAATAATAAAATAATAAAAATAAAACATAATAAAATAATTCTCACAACGTTTCGGCAACAACGCAAGCAGCAGTCCTCAGGTGAAGAACAGGTCTGACCTGTTTTATTACGTTTTATTTTTATTATTTTATTATTTCCATTCTACGTGACTTTACGGAAAGAACCAAGAAGCTAAAGTGTTGTCAACGCTTTAAACCAGAGTCGCGGTAAAGCATCAAAATATGGGGAAATGGAGCGTGCAACAGCTCTAAGCTAAAGCTTTTTTTAGCCATCTAAAACCAAATGAGCTATTATCTCTTTTTCAGCAGCCAAATAATCTAAACGCGCGTTGATTCTAAATGCGGTGGAGAGCAAAACCGGGGGAACCCGCGGAACCATCCACGCGACCAGCACGGGGGAGAGAGAGCGAGAACACGCGGACTCCAAATACACAACAGGCGTCGTCAGGGTCAGGGATCGATCCCACGACCTCCTGCGCACCACGCGAGGGAGGTAACAGCTCGCCGGCAGCGCGACGCTCACCTTCAAGAAGTCGAGGTCCAGCTCCTCGCTGTCTGCGGGGTTGTTGTTGACGCTGGCGGCGGTGGTGGCGGCGGCGGGGGGGGGTTCGGATTGCGCTCTGCTGCCGTACTGCCGCTCCCCCAAGCAGAACCGCTTCCACCCCTCCTCATCCTCCACTTCTGGCTGCGTCGTTACATTGCAGGAACGCGCGCAAGAGACGCGCGCTGAAGTGTCGGTGCTGCAGGAAGTCCTATAACACTGGTCAACACACTTGTTCTGGCATAAGGTATTCCAACGGTTTTAAGGTAATGTTGGGGTGCCGATTCAAAATCTGGCATCAGTTTTTGTCTATCACATCAGGTTGTTGAGATATCAAATATTGCATTTTCAAATAGAAACTGCAGATGAAAAATATTAAATAAATGTGGATATCTACATAAGATTATATTATACACACACTATCCTAAAAATACAGCACCATATTTTAACACTAAAGCAGTCACTGACTCGCAACAACTTGCAATCATAAGTGAGAGCATTAATTTCGGGTAAAATCAATTAAAATGGGGTATGCCGATAGCAAAAAAAATGAGATGTGAGAGCAAATCTGAGATCAGATTTGGAATCAGCACCCTGAAATTAGTCTAGAACAGCTGCTAAAGTCCAGGCCAGAAAAAAACTTTTTTTTGTTGACCAGTGTAATACAGGTAGGAACAGTTCCACACTGACTGCCCACCAGGGATTATTTGTCTGTCTGTCTGTCGTGCATAGCCACGCCCTCGATTTGTATTTCATAGAGTGCTTCGGGCGGACTCAGCACCACGTGACGTGCCAGCCAAAAACAGCTTGCGCCGCGTGACACGGATCGCACGAATGCGCCGTCCGACCAAGTTCCTACCTGCCCACTCCGAAGGAACGTGTTAGTACGAACTTGCTCACCCGTAGCGTGTCGAGCCGACCCCTAGTGGGCATCTGTGAAAAATATCTTCGTTTCGATTTAAAGCTTTCGTGACTGCAGGGATTCATCTTCTTGGTTCTTTCGGTAAAGTCACGTGGAAGGGAAGTAATAAAATAATAAAAATAAAACATAAAAAAAAATAATTCTCACGACCTTTCGGCCACAACGCAAGCAGCCGTCCTCAGGTGAAGAACAGAAACGTCGTGAGAATTATTTTATTATGTTTTATTTTTATTATTTTATTACTTCCCTTCTACGTGACTTTACCGAAAGAACCAAGAAGGGAAAAATCTTCGTTGTTCATCGGATTCCTACAGTCTAAATAATGATTTACATTCCGAACTACTATAGACCACCTATATTGAGACTGTAGACAGACTAGATCTGTTCAATGTTACTGTGCTGAATGGGCCACACACTGCTGATGGGGGCCAAGTGCGTAGAAACCGGTCCAATTCCACGCAACCATGGGGTGAGAGAGACACGCAAACGCCAAATATACAGCAGCAGGCGTCAGGGTCGGGATCGAGTCCACGACCTCCTGCATACCAGGCGAGGTAGTTAACATCTCCTAGCCACAGCGGTGCCCAGTCTCACACAATCCGGATAAGACCGAGGAAAAATGACAAAGCCCCCAAGAAACATCACACACACCCTTCACTGACCACGTGACATATTCACTTTGGTGTAATTTTAACAACAATTCTAACACTCCATGGTGGCGAGATGTTAACTCCCTCGCCTGGACGACCTCACCCGGACGGTCCCCCACTGTCGGGGGAGTTTAAACAAAGCATTTAAAAAATAATAACTTTCAAACATTTCAACTGTGCGCGTGTGCTCCATCCCACGGGGGCAGTGGGCGTACCATCTTTATGTCGCTGTGCAACTTCAGGAATGTCCGTCTTGCTTTGTTCCTTGATATTTTCTGAAACGTAAAACACGGGGTATCATATGCAGTAGTCCGGTGAATAGGGAACGCTGGGCCAACGTTGAGCTCATGTTGGGGCGAACGTTGAGCCCACGTTGGGCGAACGTTGCACGTTTCACCGGTAGCTCATTGATGCCGCCGATGGGGCTGCTCAGCTGCGGAGCGAGCGGCTCACAGTCGGAAGGCCGTGGAGATTAAATCTCGGTTGATGGTTGACTCAGCCCAATATCCCTCCCTCCCCCCTCCCCTGGCTCTTGTAGCTGTAGGAGATGAGGAGACGAGCATTGAAGCATTGAAGCTCATTCGAACAGGAGATCACTCTTGAGCCCATTGAACTATTAGGGAACGGCACCTCTTCGACGCCCGCAGGGAATTTTACGATGCTCGTGCGATCCACCAATCCTTGCTGCCTCCACGGTGCAGAGACACAGGCCGCATGCAGCGGAGTCACCACTGCCCAGAGGTCGCAATCGGGTACCCGATACCCGTACACCCTACCCGATACCCGGCTACCCGTACCCAGCCGAGTACGGGTACCCGTTTGCGACCCTGGTGCAGCCGGGTACGGGTAGGTCGTGAGTCACTGGTGAGTCACCGTTTGTCACTCATTTCCCAACGTCTTGTCTCTTCTCACAATTCAAGTTCCTAGAATCAACCCACCCGCGCCTGCAACATGGCTTCATCCCAGAGGTCGCAATCGGGTACCCGTACCCTACCCGATACCCGGCCGGGTACGGGTAGCCGGGTATTGGGTAGGGTACCCGTTTGCGACCCTGGTGCGGCCGGGTACGGGTAAGGAATCAAAACCCGTTTGCCATTGCCTAGCTTACTATTTTTTGTACTTTTTTTGTAGTACTTTACCAGGTAAAGCCTATTTTGGCTGTATAGCTCTTATCCAGAAGTGACCTGGCCACAAATGATAGCTCAACAAAGTGATTTATCGCGTGGGAACTTATAGCAGCCAAATATTTTGAACGCAACATTGATTCTAAATGTGCGTTCAGAGTAAAACCGAAGGACCCGGAGAAAATTCCACGCGACCACGGGGAGAAAGACATGCAAACTCCATATAGACAGGTGTCGAAATCGAACCCATGACCTCCTACATACCAGGCGAGGTGGTCAACATCTCGTCGCCGTCAGGCTTATCTGCAACCAAGACTGCTTTGGTACCGGGGTCGGCCCAGTTATCACCTGCCGCTAACCCAGTTCGCGAACCGCGCCGGATCGACCCTCGGCTTCAACGACCGACCCTCGGCTTTAACGGCCGACCTCGGCTTCACCGACAGACCTCGGCTTCACCGACAGACCTCGGCTTCACCGACAGACCCTCGGCTTCACCGACCGACCCTCGGCTTCACCGACCGACCCTCGGCTTCATCGACCGACCCTCGGTTTCACCTGGCGCATGGCGGAGAAGGCGGCCTGCTGCTGCATCTGCCACTCGACGCTGGGGGCGAAGCCGCGTGGAGCTGGCAGGCAACCGCACGGCTGGAACGACAGAATCAGAATAATATTGATTTAGACTGGAGGGTAAGAACACGTTCAGAGTGGAGAGTATAGGAAAGGCAAACAAAGCACCCAAAAACATACGAAAAAAACAGAACCCGCCCCATCCTACCAGACACGACCATCGCGATGCACCTTCACCAATACCGGCCTCTTCCACCCGCACAGCCGAGCCAGCGTAGGGCTCTCACGGTCTGGCGGTTTTTTTCTTCTATTTGCTGCATATTCTCAGATCGATATAATGTACATACATTAGGTATGTTGATTAACTGTGAATAACCCAACCAATAATCAGCTACTGCATATTCTCAGGTTAACGTGATCCATTGTAACTTATAGGAGGACTACATTAACCCTCCCTCTGGTCTTCTCAGCTGATAGGCTCACAGTGATGACGTCACCTGTACTCCTCTATTTGAGACCGGAAACGGGAGGACGACTTCATCACTCTTCTGGCTATCGCCTGACGAAGCTGGTGGTTGTTGTTGTTGTTGTCACCAGCGACACGTCACAGTACTCGAATTGAAAATGTTCTGGGTTCACCTGCCAACACACCGGTGTGCTGAAGTAGTAGCTAACTGGCACATGACAAACCTTACTACGGAACCTAACCCAAAAAGACCCGTTATTATGGAATTCCACTGGCTGTTTTTCGAGCAGAGCCGGAACAAAACCGCTATATTCTTAGGTTTTTTCGGTAAAGTCACGGAGGGGAAATAAATAAATAATAAACGCTGCTAATAAAATAACTTAATAATAAATGAAAATAACTACATTAAATCACGACGTTTCGGAGGCAACACAAGTCTCCGTCTTCAGGTGGGACCGTCACAGCCAAATTTACTGTATCAAGTGAAGAGAAATCCAAGAGACAAGATCTTATATACACTGGCCGCAAAACACATCTGGGGCCAAGCAGGGCCAGGGGCGGGGCCAAGCAGGGCCAGGGGCGGGGCTGATGAGACGTTCATTGCGTGTCACGTCGATGGGTACACGGGGTGAGAACACCGCGTCAAAAACAACGATCCTCCAGCATAGCCTGAACAGACTGTAGGGGCAAGTGCTGTTTAGAGAGCACTTACGAAGGCCGACACGACACGCGAGGGGGTGGATGGCCAACACCATGCCGGGCCGCCGAGTGGCAATGTTTACACACCGCACTAGGTATTGATTTGAGGCCGAGTCGACCTCGGGGGAGGCCCAGGACCAGTACAGATAATCATCACTGGTGTTGGCCGTGAGCGGGAATTGGATTCGGGTTGCCAGGTTCGTAGCGCAGCGCAGCGCTAACCACGGCACTACCGCTCCCCAAATGCGTTTCGACTCGAAACGCGTGTGCGTGTGATGTCAGTGGCAATGGAAAAACACGGAACATCTTGAGCCGTGCCGGGCCGGCTTGGCACGGCTCAGTTGTGGCAGTGGAAAAGAGATGGAACGTAACGCCAATGTTTTCCAGGACCATTTATTCAACCGGTTTTCATTTTCTGAATAAATAAGAATATTTATTTATACTGGAGGAGGAATCCGATGAGCTATGAAGCTCTTTTCACAGATGCCCTGTAGGGGCACGGGGTCAGAAGGTCACAAAAACAAACACTACAAAAACACAAGAAGAGTGCAAAGTACAGGAACGGTAAAATAAAATCGCTAAAAAATATACAAATAAAACCAAATTATGTTTTAACCTACTAGGTAAAGTCCACGGAGCTATTCACGTATTTGTCAGACGCGACCTGGCCACAACCGATGGCTCAACAAAGTGGCTGATAATTTGAAAATGTACAGCAGCAGAAATAAATCTAAATGTACAAATATCACCAGCAGAGTGTGGCCAATCGAACGCAGCGCCGCGTTGCTCTCGGCTCCATGGGCCGCCCCCCCCACGGTGTTTGTGGACTTCTCCCTCCAATAACGTCAGCTGCACTGTTGTTGACAATCGGAGTTTTGAACACCGGTTCACATTTATAGCCCGCTCAAAAGAAATGTTTCACAAACGCAGGTTAAGAGAACCCACAATCATTCATTCGTCACCGTTGCGCCAAACGTGTGGACCTCCTGCGACAGCATTCGCTGAAACTGCTATCGCTGCCATACACTGGCGTCTCGAGTGACTTTGTTTGATCCACGGATCGCAGCGGGGGGGTGGGGGGGGTGACCACGGGGAGGAAGGTGCCATTCCCTTGAGGGTCGCAGTCCACTTTGGACGTTGACCGCCAACTGAAAGTGCACAATTTGATTGCCGACACATTGACTGCGGGTACCAAGTGAGTGAGAGGCTTGCACAGAGGGGCACGTCTACAATAGGGGCTGCTAGACAGGGGTCAAGACTAACGATGGGGTGCGGGTGAAGAGAGCGAACACGCGGACGGTGAGACCATGGGTGGAAAAAACCCGATTTTCCCAGCGGCAGGCATCGGGTTTTTTCTTTGATACAATTATAAACCCGATTTCGTGGAATTAAAACCTGGTTTAATGAATACGAAACTCTGATCCAAGGCTTAGGCAGCTTCCTCGTCGGTGCTGCTATCATCGTACTCGGGGCCGTCGGGCACGGGGTAGTCGGAGAATGTGGCGGGCAGGTTGGTCTTGATGAACAAGTTTTTTGGTTTGGCCATGTTTGTTTGTTGTAGTACAGAGTTAGGCTGATGGCCTTAATCTAAGTTGTCTTGTGGTTGTTGTTGTTTGACTTGCATCCCACTGGGATATTTGCACAGGGTTGGTGTACGGTGATTTTTTCTGCAATATTTTGCTGTCTTTTCTTGGATTTTCTGTTTGCACTCAGTCACATAGTCACTTTAAGATGTTTTCTTGTTCATGTTTTAGTTTTTTGTTTGTTGCGGTTGCACCCGATTCAAGAGCCGAATGGCTCACAGGTCTATACCTAATAAATAAACTTTGATAAACTTTGACTTTGATAACACGAGCTCCACAATCGTGGGCGCCAGTGAGTTCCTTAGCTTGGAATGGATGAAGCCCATCGTTGGCGAAGTGCGGTTCTGCAATTAAAACCAATTAAACCGGATTTCTCCCAATCTCAGATGATCGGGTTTAATATAAAAAGACAATTAAACCCGATTGTAAAACACGCGACTGTGCCACCCTTGGGTGAGGCCAGCTCGCGTGCAGGAACTCCACACGTTTGGTGGTCGCATCGTGCGAGCGTCGGGCAGCGTGACAGCTTGAGGACGGCCTGAATCCAGCAGCGGATAGATCATGGCTGCTGATGATATTGATGATGATGGGTAGAGTGCCTGGTTAAAAAAATTGGATACGTACAAGAACATTTTTTCCAAAAATTTTTTTTAAATAAAAAAACAATGCAAGACCCCCTGAAAGAAGTAATATTAAAAACACGCTTTTATGAAATGTACTCGTAATGGAAGAACTCCAGGACTCCAGGAAGTGGCCCCAAAGCTTGCCATAATGTAAGGGACCGTGGCCAATTACAGCCAACGTCAGTTGACCGTGGACAATTAGACCCAAGCCGAAATATAACATATAAAAAAGAATGTTAAAAAAATATATATATATTTTTATGATAGAATATAGTATTGTCATCAGTATGGCATAAGTATACCAAGTTTGCAGTCGATACCACATTGGGAAGTGGGTTAAAATTCAGTTACAAGATTTGAGAATACAACAACGACAACAACAACAGACAGGGTGAGTTAAATTAAAGCGTGTAATAAAATTAACCCGTAAAAACAAAGTTTTTCACTATAAATCCTTTATATGCGTGGCGGCTAGAGTCCTCTCGTCCTCTGGCTTGAGATGGCTGCCACCTATGGGTCAGATGATTGTCTGCCACCATTAAGCAATTGGTAATTAAATATTAAAAAATTTTCCCTAAACAGTGTAAAATTTTGGAAAAAAATTTTCTCACGAAAATTAATTGTCACGCACAACGAGTCTGTGTGCAAAATGTCAGCTCGATTGGATCACGGGAAGTGGGTTAAAAAACGACCAAAAGATTTGCACGGTCCTAAGCAAGCAAGCAAGCAAGTGAACTTAATATAAAGGATTTAAAGAGATTTACACTATGAGATCTCTTTTACCAGTGGCAAAATATAATGGTAGGTTTTTACCCTTTTAACTGGTACAAAACTGACATGATACCTTGAATAAAGGTGTCAGTTTTGTACCAGTTAAAAGGGTAAAAACCTACCATTAGATTTAAAGAGAGATGCTGACAACTCAGCGTGGTTCTTCTCCTGGATGGATACAAAGACAAATGCACGACTCACATTCGATACTTTCACCGGTTGCTTCTGCTTGAGTTTTTCTGGGTCAATGTTGGCCACGGCAACTTCGGGGCATCTGGCAGCTTCGAGCCTGAGCAGAGACAAGGCACATTAAGCAATAACGGTGACGGTGAGATGGCTGACTTAGGGGTGCCGCGGTGGAGAGATGTTAACTCCCTCGCCTGGTATACAGGAAGGCGTGGGTTCGATCCCAACCCCGATTGCCTGCTGTGTATTTGGAGTTTGCGTGTCTCTCTTTCCCCGTGGTCGCGTGAATTTCTCTCCGGGTCCTCCGGTTTCTCTCTCTCCACATTAGAATCAACATCACGCGTTTAGAGTATTTGGCTGGTGTAAATTCCATCATGAAAAGCCACTTCGTTGAGCTATCATTTGTGGCCAGGTAGCTTCTGCAAAAGAGCAGCGTAAACTCAGTGGGCCTTACTTGGTAAAAATTAACCCGTAAAAACAAAGTTTTTCACTATAAATCCTTTATATGCGTGGCGGCTAGAGTCCTCTCGTCCTCTGGCTTGATATGGCTGCCACCTATGGGTCAGATGATTGCCTGCCACCATTAAGCAATTGGTAATTAAATATGAACATTTTTTACCTAAAAAGTGTAAAATTTAGGAAAAATTTTTCACGAAAATAAATTGTCACGCACAACGAGTCTGTGTGCAAAATGTCAGCTCGATTGGATCACGCGAAGTGGGTTAAAAAACGACCGAAAGATTTGCACGGTCGTAAGCGTGCAAGCAAGCAAGCAAGTGAACTTAATATAAAGAATTTAAAAATAAATATAGTTTAGTTTTAGTTTTTTTAAAACACACCTGCGTATTAATGCTGCTTTGCAATTAACAGCAAGGGTGAGCGTGGTTGTAGTGTTTGGGATAGAAGACTTCCTGGGAATACCATGGGATTGTAGTGTTTGGGATGGTAGACTTCCTGGGAATACCATGGGATTGTAGTGTTTGGGATGGCAGACTTCCTGGGAATACCATGGGATTGTAGTGTTTGGGATGGCAGACTTCCTGGGAATACCATGGGATTGTAGTGTTTGGGATGGAAGACTTCCTGGGAATACCATGGGATTATAGTGTTTGGGATAGCAGACTTCCTGGGAATACCATGGGATTGTAGTGTTTGGGATGGAATACTTCCTGGGAATACCATGGGATTGTAGTGTTTGGGATGGAATACTTCCTGGGAATACCATGGGATTGTAGTGTTTGGGATGGCAGACTTCCTGGGAATACCATGGGATTGTAGTGTTTGGGATGGAAGACTTCCTTGGAATACCATGGGATTGTAGTGTTTGGGATGGCAGACTTCCTGGGAATACCATGGCATTGTAGTGTTTGGGATGGCAGACTTCCTGGGAATACCATGGGATTGTAGTGTTTGGGATGGCAGACTTCCTGGGAATACCATGGGATTGTAGTGCTTGGGATGGAATACTTCCTGGAATACCATGGGATTGTAGTGTTTGGGATGGAATACTTCCTGGGAATACCATGGGATTGTAGTGTTTGGGATGGCAGACTTCCTGGGAATACCATGGGATTGTAGTGTTTGGGATGGTAGACTTCCTGGGAATACCATGGGATTGTAGTGTTTGGGATGGAAGACTTCCTGGGAATACCATGGGATTGAAGTGCTTGGGATGGTATACTTCCTGGGAATACCATGGGATT
>NC_136146.1:6724834-6749864 GCF_965212315.1 Lampetra planeri | reverse complement strand
ATGCATGGAGACTCACAGAGACTCATAGACATGCATGGAGACTCGCATAGACTCATAGACATGCATGGAGACTCACAGAGACTCATAGACATGCATGGAGACTCACAGAGACTCATAGACATGCATGGAGACTCACAGAGACTCATAGACATGCATGGAGACTCACAGAGACTCATAGACATGCATGGAGACTCACAGAGACTCATAGACATGCATGGAGACTCGCATAGACTCATAGACATGCATGGAGACTCACAGAGACTCATAGACATGCATGGAGACTCACAGAGACTCATAGACATGCATGGAGACTCACAGAGACTCATAGACATGCATGGAGACTCGCATAGACTCATAGACATGCATGGAGACTCACAGAGACTCATAGACATGCATGGAGACTCACAGAGACTCATAGACATGCATGGAGACTCACAGAGACTCATAGACATGCATGGAGACTCACAGAGACTCATAGACATGCATGGAGACTCACAGAGACTCATAGACATGCATGGAGACTCACAGAGACTCATAGACATGCATGGAGACTCGCATAGACTCATAGACATGCATGGAGACTCACAGAGACTCATAGACATGCATGGAGACTCACAGAGACTCATAGACATGCATGGAGACTCACAGAGACTCATAGACATGCATGGAGACTCGCATAGACTCATAGACATGCATGGAGACTCACAGAGACTCATAGACATGCATGGAGACTCACAGAGACTCATAGACATGCATGGAGACTCACAGAGACTCATAGACATGCATCGAGACTCACAGAGACTCTTAGACATGCATGGAGACTCACATAAACTCATAGACATGCATGGAGACTCACAGAGACTCATAGACATGCATGGAGACTCACAGAGACTCATAGACATGCATGGAGACTCACAGAGACTCATAGACATGCATCGAGACTCGCATAGACTCATAGACATGCATGGAGACTCACAGAGACTCATAGACATGCATGGAGACTCACAGAGACTCATAGACATGCATGGAGACTCACAGAGACTCATAGACATGCATGGAGACTCACATAGACTCATAGACATGCATGGAGACTCACAGAGACTCATAGACATGCATGGAGACTCACAGAGACTCATAGACATGCATGGAGACTCACAGCGACTCATAGACATGCATGGAGACTCACATAGACTTATAGACATGCATGGAGACTCACAGAGACTCATAGACATGCATCGAGACTCACAGAGACTCTTAGACATGCATGGAGACTCACAGAGACTCATAGACATGCATGGAGACTCACATAGACTTATAGTCATGCATGGAGACTCACAGAGACTCATAGACATGCATCGAGACTCACAGAGACTCATAGACATGCATGGAGACTCACATAAACTCATAGAAACTCACAGAGACTCATAGAGACTCATATCGACTCATAGAGACTCACAGAGACTCATAGAGACTCATATCGACTCATAGAGAGGGGGGGAGGGGGGGTTGAGAAATGTGACGTCACATCAAAATGCGCAACTTTAATTACATATAGACAACACGTTCCACTTAATTAAATAGACTTTAAATAAATGTTTTCTCCTACAACATCAGAGTGCAGCGCCACATTAAATACGCACTACAATGACAATAGTTTAAAGCGTTTTGAAGCATGTTTTATTTTTCGGGGGGGGGGGGGGGCAGAGCTTTGTGACGTCATATTCGAGGGGGGGGGTCTGACTTTTTGTGACGCCGTGTGACGAGGGGCGGGGGGGTAAAAAATCGTCCAAAATCGCGTGACGTCATTTATGGACGGCCCCATATATTCTATTCAAGGCGTTGCTTGAGTCTCTTCTCGTGTCGCCGAGCTCAGCGGCGTCTTCGCTGCTCAATTAAAGCCCCGAAGTGGTCTGAGTCTACCGCCCCTTGGTGTCGTGCAGGAACCCCCCCGCCCCCCCCCCCCGTGCATGGCTGAGTGGGTCTCCTACGAGAGAGCAGCTGTCGCCTGAGCTTCACTTATGGCGGTGATGGGGGTTGGGGCAAGGTCGTGGGGGGGGGGTGTTAGCTACCTCGCCTGGTGTACAGGAGGGCTTGGGTTCGATCACGAACCTGATGCCCGCTGCTGTATATTTGAAGTTTGCGTGTCTCTCTTTCTCTCTCATCGTCATCACGGTGGCTAGGAGATGTTAGCTACCTCGCCTGGTATACAGGAGGGCTTGGGTTCGATCCTGATCCTGACGCCTGCTGCTGTATATTTTGAGTTTGCGTGTCTCTCTCATCATCATCATCACGGTGGCTAGGAGATGTTAGCTACCTCGCCTGGTATACAGGAGGCCGTGGGTTCGATCCCGACTCTGACGCCTGCTGCTGCTGTCTATTTTGGAGTTTGCGTGTCTCTCTCTCATCATCATCACGGTGGCTAGGAGATGTTAACTACCTCGCCTGGTATACAGGAGGCCGTGGGTTCGATCCCGACTCTGACGCCTGCTGCTGTCTATTTTGGAGTTTGCGGTCTCTCTCTCCCCGTGGTCGCGTGAATTTTTCTCCGTGGTCCTCCGGGTTTTCCCCTCCACATTTCGATTCAACGTCGCGCGTTTAGAGTGTTCGGTGGTGATACATTGCCACGTGACGAGCCGCTTCCCCGAGTTATCATCCGTGATGGTCAGGAACGTTTCTGAAAAACAAAAAGAAAAAAGCGACATAGCTCAGAGGGGCCGTACCTGCTAAGAATAAAACAAAAAACAGTTTAATATCGCCCTTGAAAAGAATGGCAGCTGGAGCGAGGGACCTAAACCGCAGTTCACAAAGACAGAAGGACACGAACGGCATTTGTAAAAAATAAAACAACAACCAAGAGAGCCGAAAGCGGGCGACATGAATGGGGAGTCGGGCGGTCTCAGGAAAGACAGCGTCCTCCCTGTGACCGCGTGTGGCACACAAAGATAAAGGCAAAGGTCCCCCGTAGAGCCTGCGGCAGTCTGTTGAGGCAAGTGTTGTGAAGGCCTGCAGCGGCACACGAGGGGGTGGGTGGCCAGCACCACCGCACGGCCTTCTGTTGCCTCCCCTGTGCTCATGAGATACTCGTGTTTAAGGCTGAGTCCACCTAGGGGAGGGCAAGGACTGGTTCAGAAAAATCGTGGCTGATGTTGGCCGTCAGTGGGAATCGAACTCGGGTGGCCGGGTTGTTTCGCAGCGCTAAACCGCTGCACCACCGCTCCCCCCAGTAGCGATGTTTACACACCGCACCAGGTACTCGTTTGAGGCTTAGTCGACCTAGAGGAAGCCCGGGACCGATTCAGATAATCCTCCTCCTAACCGCGACACTACCACTCCCCCCCAACACACACACACCGCCACACAAAGATCCCCCGTATAGCTTTAACAGACTGTTGGGGCAAGTGCTGTTAGCGAGCACCTATGAAGGCCGAAACGGCACAGGAGGAGGTGGGTGGCCAGCACCACGCCCGACCGCCTTTGTCTTCCCAGTGGCGTGTTTACACACCGCACCAGGTTCTTATTTGAGGCTGAGTCGACTTAGGGGAGGCCCAAAACCGGTTCAGATAATCGTCACTGGGTGTTGGCCGGGAATCGAACCCGGATTGCCGGGTTCAGAGCGCAGCGTAGCGCTAACCACTACACTACCGCTCCCCACAGACACACACAGACTCACACCCTCACACACTCACACACACACACACCCTCACACACACCCTCACACACATCCTCACACACACACACGCACCCACACACCCTCACACACACCCTCACACACACCCTCACACACACACGCACACCAACACAAACACCCTCACACACACACACCCACACACACCTACACACACACACCCTCACACACACTCACAAACACACACACACCCACACACACCTACACACACACACCCTCACACACGCACACCCACACACACCCTCACACACTCACACACACTCAACCTCACATACACATCCTCACATACATACACACCTTCACACACACACTCACACCCACACACCCTCACACACACCCACTCACACCCCCCCCCCCATGGCTTCCTCTCCACCGCTGGTACCTCGTGATGGAAAGGCGTTACAGGAAGGTGAGCCGTGGAGTTATAAGACATGACCGGAGGTAGCCACACACACACAGACACACACACAGACACACACACACAGACACACACACAAAAATGAGAGACAATATTTCTTGTCGTGTTTTTCATCCTCACCAAGACATGTTTCCACTCCTGCGGGATCGTGTGACTAGAAGGCGAAGCAACCTTGAGGCAGAAATGTCAGAGGTGTTTTTTTTGGTGTGTGTGTGTTGTGGTGTATCGGCACACGTTAGGGGGAAAAAAATCCTGTCGAGGAAGTCATGGTTTTAAAGAATATATATGCACATAAAGGTGCAGCCCTGCAATGTCTTACTCTTCTACCCCTGTTGGCAGAAGGTCCTCCAGTAAAAATATATCTTTAGAGGTCCCCTCATGATGAGCTCCGTTCAGTCGAAAGACGTGTGTAGCCGTGACGACGACAGGGGAAGGTGCCGAGGAAGTCGAGGCCGTAATGAGTGGAGGAAGAAACAGGAGCGGTAAGAGAGCGAGAGAGAGAGAGAGGGGGCGATGGGAAACTAGAGGAAAAGTAAGGAAAAGGAACGGAGAAACGAGAGCGGAGGCTCAGGAGAGATGAGGGATGAGGGAGGGAGAGGCTACATCAGCTGCTGCTGCTGCTGTTGCACGGAGCAGCGTCTGTTTTCACAGTGGGCGGGGCAAGTGGAGGGATTCAGAGTGGGCGTGTTCGCACGGAGGTCACGTGATTTACGGGATGCTCTATCCGGCGTAGATAGAGATACGTACACGCTTGTTCGCACCTAGGGGCCGCCCATAAATGACGTCACGCACCTGGGAGGGGGGGGGGGTCAGACATTTGTGACGATGTGTGACGAGGGGGGGGGGGGTTTGAGAAATGTGACGTCACATCAAAATGCGCAACTTTAAATAAATATAGACAACACGTTCTACTTAATTAAATAGACTGTTTAATAAATGTCTTCTCCTACAACATCAGAGTGCAGCGCCACATTAAATACGCACTACAATGACAATAGTTTAAAGCGATTTGAAGCATGTTTGATTTTTTGTGACGTCATATTTGAGGGGGGGGGGGGGTCTGACTTTTTGTGACGCCGTGTGACGAAGGGGGGGGGGGGGGGGTTCAAAAATCGTCCAAAATCGCGTGACGTCATTTGTTGTGGGGAGCGGTGGTGCAGCGATTAGCGCGCTGCGCTATGAATCCAGTGACCAGAGTTCGATTCCGCCCTCGGCCAACACCAGCGACGATTATCTGAACCGGTCCTGGGCCTCCCCTAAGTCGACTCAGCCTGCAATGAGTATCTGGTGCGGTGTGTAAACATCGCCACTGGGGAGACAAAGGCGGCCGGGCGCGGTGTTGGCCACCCACCCCATCGTGTGCTGTGCCGGCCTTCATAGGTGCTCGCTAACAGCACTTGCCCCAACAGTCTGTTATTTTAACACTGGCATTAAAACAGTTCATTTTTATTTAAGTTAATATTTTATCTTTTGTCATTATTCATATCTAAATTTCTTCTTTCTTTCCAGGTGACGTAAAAAAAAACAATTGAATAAAGATGAACGAGCTAAATTAGTTCCTATGCACGGCTAAAGAAGTCAGCTGTCATCTATACAAATCACGTCCTAAATTAATTTCATACGGCAATAAATACAGTTTCGACAATTGTTAAAGTAAATGAAACCAGCCGATGTGAGTCCTCACCTTTGGACCACCCTGTCGAGGTTCTATGAAGTCACACCCCGGTTAACGTCTATCCCGTTAACGCCGTTTCGCAAGCACGTGGTCACTTCATCGTGAACACAGCCTCAACCCCGCACTCACGTCGCTGACGGCATCGTTCCTTCCTGTCTCGTTATCGATTTACGTCATTTCGTCGAAATTCGTCTCCGCGACTTTCAGGAACGCATCCCCCACGTAAATCACCGGGGCGTCGCTCTATCTGTGTTTCGACGAGTCCATGCGAGCCGTACGTACATGTGTGATGTTGAACTTCTTTCGCACCGTACGCAGACGACCGTGCTAATCGGAGGTGGCGGAGGCTTAGGGAAGCCGTCATCCGATTGACCATGCCTACTGAAGATGATAATAATGAGCTTCCAAGTCAACGTGCAACGTCGGGCCGGTGTAGGCTTGTGGTTTGAAACGTTGGACCGACGTTCAGCCAACGCTGGGCCTACTTTGCGCGTTTGCTGGGGTCATTGTGAATGTATTTGCACTCGTCTTCTTGGTTCTTTCGGTAAAGTCACGTAGAAGGGAAGTAATAAAATAATAAAAATAGAACATTAAATAATTCTCACGACGTTTCGGCCACAACGCAAGCAGCCGTTCTCAGGTGAAGACCAGGTCTGTCGGTGAAACAGCGTCATTCAGACGCGTCATTTAGACGCTGTCTTCCCGACAGACCTGGTCTTCACCTGAGCACGGCTGCTTGCGTTGTGGCCGAAACGTCGTGAGAATTATTTTATTATGTTTTATTTTTATTATTTTATGACTTCCCTTCTACGTGACTTTACCGAAAGAACCAAGAAGATGAATCCCTGCAGTCACGAAAGAAGCTTTAAATCGAAATGTATTTGCACTCGGTTAGGTGAATGCAGATAAGCACAACAATCGGGGCATGGAGATAACCGTGATATCCCGTTTCCTCCGCCCCGGAGTGATTCGCTTTCCTGCCCTGCATACACCCCACCCCGATGGCCCGTCTCTATTGCTAGTGGATGTGGGGCGCCGCGGTGGCGAGATGTTAACTACCTCGCCCGGTATGCAGGAGGTCGCTGTTATCAGGGCTCTGGCTCGCTTGCCCATGGTGCCCGTCGAGTAGAATCGGATCGCCACGCGTGGCTGAGAGGCAAAGGCAGAGAGGCGATCCGCGGTTCCCACTCGCCTCTTTGCACAGCATGAAACAATTACAGTCTCACACTGCTAGGAAAGCTTCCGGTCTGTCTGTCGCTCTCTGTGCGTGCGTGTGTGCGTGTGTTTGTGCGTGTGTGTGTGCCACTCCCTATTGTTTGGCAGTCTCCTGCGTCGAGTAGAGGACTGTCCACCCCTCATGGTGGCAGGAGCCTGAGCCGGTCCACCGGACCTCCTGAATACCACAGAGATCCAGGCGGCACGGGTCCAGCTCCCGACAGAGGAGTGGGCAGCCTCTCCTCCGCAGTGAGCGTTCGAACATTCCACGTGGCCACACGTAGTGGTTTTTTGTTTCTGGAGGAGCCCCGAGGGTAAGGATTCAGTTTCCTGGCTCCGCCAAATGGGGTTTGGCCAGGAGACGTCATAGACGCCTGTCCCCCCGGGGCCTCCGGCACAAGCTTATTACATGTTTAACTCGTAGTTTAGTGGTAGTTATTTGAAGGTGGAGGGGTTACCAGCCCAGCACACCCGCCCAGAGCCCCCATTTGGCCGCTGTGGTGGCTACAGACGCCATGAAGGGCGGCACTGCCAACCACAACGTTGCCGTCCGGCACCACGAGGAGGTAGGGGGTTGTTTTTGCTAGACGCACACAGACACACGGAGACACGCTTACAGACACACACAGACACACAGAGACACACAGAGACACACAAACACACACACAGACACACCACACAGACACACACAGACACACACACAGACACACACAAACACACACAGATACACACACAGATACACACACACACAAACACACACAGACACACACACAAACACACACAGATACACACACACAAACACACACAGACACACACACAAACACGCACAGACACACACACACACAGAAACACACACAGACACACACACACACAGACACACACACAGACACACACACAAACACACACACAAACACACACAGACAAACACGCACACAGACACACACACACAAACACACACACAGATACACAGACAGACACACACACAGAGACACAGACACACACACACAAACACACACACAGATACAGACACACACACAGACACACCTTTTTGCCTCTCTGGCCCGTCTCATACCAATCCCCACCACTCACTCGCGCAGCCTTCTCCCCCTCACCAACCCCTCACCCCCCTCCCCTCCTGCCTCCTCCTCCGCGTCCCACTGCCCGTCACTCACGGGCGCTATCACCTTACCTGTAGCTAGCTCGGCTGTATCCTGCTTTGAGACAATTACGGCGCGACTGGTCCTTAATGAGCCCCATTGAGGCCCGGCGAAGGCGAGGCACTGTGCTTTGTGAAACATGAATGGAGGCTGCGTTGATATTCCTTGACCTCTGCAGGCCCAGGTCGAGGATGATTGGCACCGTCTCTTTTATATTTAAATATATCTCTTTAAAAAAAAAAGAGACATACCCTTTCTTTCCTCTCACTGCTCTCTCTCTCTCTGCGGTTTTTAGAGAAATGAAAAAAAAAGCTAAAAGTGGCACTCGTTTAGAATGCTTTTGCACACACGAAGTGGTACTCACTTTAGCGACCCCCGCTCGGGAGGAGCGATGATGGGCGGAGTAGTTCGACCTCCAAACTCCACCATCGGCCGTGATTTGAACTCGCAATCCTTCCTGCCGCTACGAACCGCTCGCTGTACCCACCCGGCCGCATCCTTTTGACTTTTGGTGACTTTGTCAAAGGCGCAGCTCTGCAATTGCTCACTCACTCCACTGCCGGCGGACGGGCATCCTCAAGTCGAGGGAGCTCGGGCAGAGCGCCTCTTCTGTCCAGAGCGCAAATTCATCTTCGCAGGTGGGGAGGTGCCCACACTTTACCCCGCCACACGCAACAATCGATAACACTGGTCAACACACTTTTTCTGGCATAAGGTGTTCCAACGGGTTTTACGGTAATTGTGGGGTGCTGATTCCAAATCTGGCATCAGTTTTTGTCGATCACATCAGGTTTTTGAGATATCAAATATTGCATTTTCAATAAAAGCTGCAGAAGAAAAATATTAAATAAATGTGGATATGTACATAAAATAATATTATAAATACACTATCCTAAAAATACAGCACCATATTTTAACACTAAAGCAGTCACTGACTCGCAACAACTTGCAATCATAAGTGACAGAGTTAATTTCGGGTAAAATCAATGAAAATGGGGTATGCCGATAGCATAAAATGAGATGTGATAGAGCA
The DNA here is from genome assembly GCF_965212315.1 of Lampetra planeri. Lineage (NCBI taxonomy): Eukaryota > Metazoa > Chordata > Hyperoartia > Petromyzontiformes > Petromyzontidae > Lampetra > Lampetra planeri. Next base: position 6,740,681 of record NC_136146.1, on the reverse strand, counting down.
AATCTGAGATCAGATTTGGAATCAGCAGTTTAACACGTAGCAGGCTTTCGCGACCAATATTATTCATAATCAACGTTTTTGGGTTTAGATCGCGTTATTTATAAATGTGTCGTAACCCTCCACCACCCGACACGGCCAATCAGTAAAAAAAAAGTGTCACGTTGACAAAAGACAAATAGTTCACTACTTTAGCCCACCGGTGTGTTGAAGCGTGAAACCACAACATTTACAATTTGAGTAGTACGACGTTTCGCTGGTAATTGCATCCAGCATCATCGGGCAATTCGCCAGAATAACGCGATCTAAACCCAAAAACGTTGATTATGAATTGGAATCAGCACCCTGAAATTAGTCTAAAACAGATGCAAAATTCCAGGCCAGAAAAAAATGTTTTTTGTTGTTGACCAGTGTAATACATTAGCATTTGACGACCACGAGTTAGACGATTAGAATTGTCTCACTCGTGCTCGTCTCACACGGTGGCTCTCAACTTTTGTTTGGGTACTGGGTTCCGAGTAGCCCCCCCCCCCATGCCTGACCCAACGATGGTTCTGAGTAATCACCGTGTGAATAATGAACGTGAATATGTTCACTTGATACAGCTATCGTGCTGTGACGGTTCCACCTGAAGACGGAAGCTTGTGTTGCCTCCGAAACGTCGTGATTTTTATTTTACTTTTTTTTATTCTAATTTTTTACCTACGTGACTTAACCGAAAAAAAGCTAAGAATATGAATAAGAATGTGAATATTTTAACCAATTGTCCACTTCGTGAGAGGTATCCTAACCAGCTGCTAGTAACCGCAAGCGAATTAAAACAAAATCAGCGGACGCTCTGCGCGCGAAACGTCATTAGCTCCCCTGGCTCCTCTTGTGAACCCGCATTGTGCACCATCAGGGAGTCTAGAAAGTGCTTTCATATCGTCCCAGGCTCTACCACGCGGATTTAAATTGTATCGTAAGTTATTTTACATGGGCGGATTCACACGCGATGACTCACCGACGACTCTTACGCACGCGAGATAACTTCACACGTTTATAAATCCTACCTCGCGTACCCCACCCCTGGGACAGCGCCACCTAGCCCCCCCCAGGGGGGTCCGCGTACCCCCGCGTTGAGAACCACCGCACTAACATCAACACCATTGGGTTCCTGCTTCCATTCGCACAGAATGGTCCCTCGCGGCTGTCTGTGACCAAGTTCAAATTCAAGTTCATTTATTAGGTGTAGCCCTGCGAGCCATTCGGCTCTTGAATCGGGTGCAACCGCAACAAACAAAAAACAAAAACATGAACAAAAAAACATCTTAAAGTGAATATGTGACTGAGTGCAAACAGAAAATCCAAGAAAAGACAGCAAAATATTGCAGAAAAAAGCACCGTACACCAACGCTGTGTGCAAAAATCCCAGTGGGATGCAAGTCAAACAACAAGAACAACAACCACAAGACAACTTAGATTAAGGCCATCAGTCTAACTCTGTACTACAACAAACAAACATGGCCAAACAAATACACTTTTCAAAATCACCAAAATAAAGCCATGAAATTTTGATTTAAAGCTTCCGTGACTGCAGGGATTCATCTTCTTGGTTCTTTCGGTAAAGTCACGTGACTTTACCGAAAGAACAAAGAAAGTTAAGAATATGAACCAAGAAAGCCACGAAACCAATGAAACAGTGGATGTAGCAGAGAGGGTTGGTGGACCACGCAGAGACGTTGCTGTAAAACTCCCTTCCCGTAAGGCGTCGGAGAGATGCCCGTACCCCGGCTCGCCACGAGGTGGCGGCACAGCACGAGTGTGGGCTCCGCCTGGTGCGTCGTTGACGGGATCGAGTGTTTCCTCCTCGCACGCGTGGCCTTTCTTGCGGCTGCTCCACATGTCATCGCTCATCATTAATTTGCCGACGTGAAACTTTAATACGCAGAGGACCGCAGAGCTTGGCAAATCGCCGGTGACGCCGCTTGCTTAGCGCGCGGCTGCTGCTGCTACTGCTGCTGCTACTGCTGCTGCTACTGCTGATGCTGCTACTATTGCTACTGCTGCTGCTACTGCTGCTGCTGCTACTGCTGCTGCTACTGCTGCTGCTACTATTGCTACTGCTGCTGCTACTGCTGCTGCTGCTACTGCTGCTACTACTGCTGCTGCTACTGCTGCTGCTACTACTGCTACTACTGCTGCTGCTGCTACTGCTGCTGCTACTGCTGCTACTATTGCTACTGCTACTGCTGCTGCTACTGCTGCTGCTGCTACTGCTGCTGCTACTGCTGCTGCTGATACTACTGCTGCTACTGCTGCTACTACTGCTGCTGCTGCTACTGCTACTGCTGCTACTGCTGCTGCTACTGCTGCTACTACTGCTGCTGCTACTGCTGCTGCTGCTGCTACTATTGCTACTGCTGCTGCTACTGCTGCTGCTGCTACTGCTGCTACTACTGCTGCTGCTACTGCTGCTGCTACTACTGCTACTACTGCTGCTGCTGCTACTGCTGCTGCTACTGCTGCTACTGCTGCTGCTGCTACTGCTGCTACTACTGCTGCTGCTACTGCTGCTGCTACTACTGCTACTACTGCTGCTGCTGCTACTGCTGCTGCTACTACTGCTACTACTGCTGCTGCTGCTACTGCTGCTGCTACTGCTGCTACTGCTGCTCGTGTGTGAGGTTGTTCCTCCTCCTCGCGCCTCCGAGTCGTGCTCTCTTTCTCTACGAGCCCGAGGAGTGGATACCGGGCAGCGCCGCGCTCAAAGTCGACAATACAACAATTGTTTAGTTCATACAGGATAGCCACGCTGAGTCCAAGGACTCTGTTTCAGGAGGGTCCTGCTGCTACATCGAGGTCTTTAAATAATATTTATATTCTAAGATGCGTTCGGCCAATTTACTGGATGTTTGTACCTGTGGGAGGTAATCGGAGCACCCGGAAAATAAAAACAACCCACACGCCTCGAGCGGAGAGGCGGGTAGCAGCGCTTCGTCCCCACCACCCCCCCCCCCCCCCACAGATGGAACAGATGGAGATGGGGCTGGCTTTCACAAATGACAGCTCAGCGACGTGGCTTATCACGTGGCAATGTACAGCAGCACACATACTCTGAACGCGTGATGTTGAATCGAAATTTGGAGGGAAAAACCGGAGGACCCGGAGAAAAATCCACGCGACCCACGGGCACGATATGCAGACTCCAGAAACACAGGCGTTAGGGTCGCGATCGAACACGCGACCTCCTGTATACCAGGCGAGGTAGCTAACATCTCCCAGCCACCGCGGCGGCCACGATGGTTTTATATTTGGTGTCAAGGAGCTGTGGAGAGGCGACTGTCTTTGATCGCGTGTGCGAGCGGCGCACGTGGGTGTGCAGTTGCGTAAACTTCACGAAGGTAAAGTCTCCCCGTATAGCCTTTAATAGGCTGTTGGGGAAAGTGTTATTAAGCCGTTGGCTTGGTACGCGAGCGGGTGGGTGGGCAAAACCACGCCTGGCCGCCTTTGTCTCTCCCCCGAGTGCTAATTTGCGACGCAGTCCACCTAGGGAGAGGCCCAGGACCGGTTGAGATATCCGCTGTTTCTGATGTTGGCCGTGAGCGGGAATCGAACTCGAATCGCCAGGTTCTTCGCGTGGTGCGCTAACCACTGCGCCACCGCTCCCCACACCCGCACTAAACTTCCCGTGTAATATACACGGAGAACGAAGGAGATGATTTTCTTGTTCATAATTACCGTAAAATCCGGAACCATAATACGCTCCGTCAAGTAAGACGCACCCCAAACTACTGGAAATAAAGTTATACAAATCTGGTCACACACACACACACCGGAGTATAAGACGCACCCGATAAAGTTATACAAATCTGGTCTCACAAACAGACCGGATTGTAAGACGCACCTGATAAAGTTATACAAATCTGGTCACACACACACACACCGGAGTATAAGACGCACCCGATAAAGTTATACAAATCTGGTCTCACAAACAGACCGGATTGTAAGACGCACCCCTACCGTTTGCATGACATTGGGGGTGTGGGGGGTGGAGGTAAAGTGCGTCTTATAATCGAGACAAGACGATAATTTATGGAAATAAGCTCGAGTTGCCTGCGAGAAATGTGAGCGAATGTAAAATGCCCTGTGCCTTGCAAACATCATTCCGTCCTGATTACATTATGCACAGTGGGTTAGCTCATTAAAATGTTTAATTCGGGGTTCGCAGATGTTCCCAATTTCTTAGGATTCGGTGGAACGAGCCTGGGGCTGGCAGAGGATCAGACTACATCAACAACGAAAAGAGGCTGGAAGAGAAATTGAGAATGAGAAAAATAATAATGATGATGATAGTGTGACAAAGCTCAGGTTAAGGTTAGGCCCCAAACAGATGGTTGTCATGGCGACATTGCCGTCGAGAAAGAGCGGCCATCAGAATCAGAATATTTATTTATTTATAGGAGGAATCCGATGAGCTACAAAGCTCTTTTGCACAGACGTTCGGTAGGGGCACGGGGTCAGAACGTTCCAACAATAAAAACTACAAAGACACTGCAGAGGTGTGCAAAGTATAGTAAAGGTAAACACATTACTTAAACATATATACAGAGCACATTCCTGCGAAGGGAGCTGGTAGGAACGTTGGGTTGCTCGGTCAATGGCCAGGGTCAACGGCGGCGTGGTGTATTCCGCAAATATGGCCGACTGTGAGGGCGGGCACAAGCCGGCGTGAGTAGGTTAAACGTTGAGTTTTATAAGGGCACCACGGGGTGACCAGCCCCTCCCCACCCAGTCCCACGCCTCCCACCCCTCCCCACCCTCCCCACCCAGCCCCTCCCCACCCTCCCCTCTCCACCCAGCCCCTCCCCACCCTCCCCTCTCCACCCAGCCCCACCCAAAATAACTTTGCCATCAAAATAACTTTTCCATCAAAATAACTTGGTCATCAAAATAACTTTGCCATCAAAATAACTTCGCCATCAAAACAACTTTGCCATCAAAATAACTGTCATCAAAACAACTTCGCCATCAAAATAATGTGGCCCTCAAAATAACGTGGCCATCAAAATAATGTGGCCATCAAAATAACTTTGCCATCAAAATAACTTTGCCATCAAAACAACTTTGCCATTAAAATAACGTGGCCATCAAAATAACTTTGTCATCAAAATAACTTTGCCATCATAATAACTTTGCCATCAAAACAACTTTGCCATAAAAATAACTTTGCCATCAAAATAACTTTGCCATCAAAATAACTTTGCCAACAAAATAACTTTGCCATCAAAATAACTTTGCCATCAAAGTAACTTTGCCATCAAAATAACTTTGCCAACAAAATAACTTTGCCATCAAAGTGTGTGAGTGAGTGAGTGTGTGAGTGTGTGTGAGTGTGTGAGTGTATGAGTGAGTGTGTGAGTGAGTACGTGAGTGTGTGAGTGTGTGAGTGTGTGTGTGAGTGTATGAGTGAGTGTGTGAGTGAGTGTGCGTGAGTGTGTGAGTGTGTGTGAGTGTGTGAGTGAGTGTGTGAGTGTGTGAGTGAGTGAGTGTGTGAGTGTGTGTGTGAGTGTGTTAGTGTATGAGTGAGTGTGTGAGTGAGTGTGTGAGTGTATGAGTGAGTGTGTGTGTGAGTGAGTGTGTGTGCGTGATTGTGTGAGTGACTGTGTGAGTGTGAGTGACTGTGTGAGTGTGAGTGACTGTGTGAGTGTGTGTGTGAGTGTGTGAGTGTGTGTGAGTGTGTGTGTGAGTGAGTGAGTGTGTGTGTGTGTGAGTGAGTGTGTGTGCGTGATTGTGTGAGTATGTGTGAGTGTGTGTGTTAGTGTGTGAGTGTGTGAGTGTGTGTGAGTGTGTGTGTGAGTGTGTGTGAGTGTGTGAGTGAGTGTGTGAGTGTGTGAGTGTGTGTATGAGTGTGTGAGTGTGTGAGTGTGTGTGAGTGTGTGTGTGAGTGTGTGTGAGTGTGTGAGTGAGTGTGTGAGTGTGTGAGTGTGTGTATGAGTGTGTGAGTGAGTGTGTGAGTGTGTGTGTTAGTGTGTGAGTGTGTGAGTGTGTGTGAGTGTGTGTGTGAGTGTGTGTGAGTGTGTGAGTGAGTGTGTGAGTGTGTGAGTGTGTGTATGAGTGTGTGAGTGAGTGTGTGAGTGTGTGTGTTAGTGTGTGAGTGTGTGAGTGTGTGTGAGTGTGTGTGTGAGTGTGTGTGAGTGTGTGAGTGAGTGTGTGAGTGTATGAGTGTGTGTGTGAGTGTGTGAGTGTGTGAGTGAGTGTGTGAGTGAGTGTGTGTGAGTGTGTGAGTGTGTGAGTGTATGAGTGTGTGTGTGTGTGTGAGTGTGTGTGAGTGTGTGAGTGAGTGAGTGTGTGAGTGTGTGTGAGTGTGTGTGTGAGTGTGTGTGAGTGTGTGAGTGAGTGAGTGAGTGTGTGAGTGTGTGTGTGAGTGTGTGAGTGTATGAGTGAGTGTGTGAGTGAGTGTGTGAGTGTGTGAGTGAGTGTGTGTGAGTGTGTGAGTGTGTGTGTGAGTGTGTGTGAGTGTGTGAGTGAGTGAGTGTGTGAGTGTGTGAGTGTGTGTGTGAGTGTGTGAGTGTATGAGTGAGTGTGTGAGTGAGTGTGTGAGTGTGTGAGTGAGTGTGTGAGTGAGTGTGTGAGTGAGTGTGTGAGTGAGTGTGTGTGCGTGATTGTGTGAGTGACTGTGTGAGTGTGAGTGACTGTGTGAGTGTGAGTGACTGTGTGAGTGTGTGTGTGAGTGTGTGAGTGTGTGTGAGTGTGTGTGTGAGTGAGTGAGTGTGTGTGTGTGTGTGAGTGAGTGTGTGTGCGTGATTGTGTGAGTGTGTGAGTGTGTGTGTGAGTGTGTGTGAGTGTGTGAGTGTGTGAGTGTATGAGTGTGTGTGAGTGTGTGTGTTAGTGTGTGAGTGTGTGAGTGTGTGTGAGTGTGTGTGTGAGTGTGTGTGAGTGTGTGAGTGAGTGTGTGAGTGTATGAGTGTGTGTGTGAGTGTGTGAGTGAGTGAGTGTGTGTGCGTGATTGTGTGAGTGTGTGAGTGAGTGTGTGAGTGTGTGAGTGTGTGTGAGTGTGTGTGTGAGTGTGTGTGAGTGTGTGAGTGAGTGAGTGTGTGAGTGTGTGAGTGTGTGTGTGAGTGTGTGAGTGTATGAGTGAGTGTGTGAGTGAGTGTGTGAGTGTGTGAGTGAGTGTGTGAGTGAGTGTGTGAGTGTGTGTGCGTGATTGTGTGAGTGACTGTGTGAGTGTGAGTGACTGTGTGAGTGTGCGTGACTGTGTGAGTGTGTGTGTGAGTATGTGTGAGTGTGTGTGTGAGTGTGTGAGCGTGTGAGTGTGTGAATGTGTGTATGAGTGTGTGAGTGAGTGTGTGAGTGAGTGTGTTAGTGTGTGAGTGTGTGAGTGTGTGTGAGTGTGTGTGAGTGTGTGAGTGTGTGAGTGTATGAGTGTGTGTGAGTGTGTGTGAGTGTGTGAGTGAGTGTGTGAGTGAGTGTGTGTGCGTGATTGTTTGAGTGTATGAGTGTGTGTGAGTGTGTGTGAGTGTGTGTGTGAGTGTATGAGTGAGTCTGTGAGTGAGTGTGTTAGTGTGTGAGTGTGTGAGTGTGTGTGAGTGTGTGTGTGAGTGTGTGAGTGAGTGTGTGAGTGAGTGTGTGTGCGTGATTGTGTGAGTGTGTGAGTGTGTGAGTGAGTGTGTGAGTGAGTGTGTGTGCTTGATTGTGTGAGTGTGTGTGAGTGTGTGAGTGAGTGTGATTACAACAGCCAGGTTCGTCAGGCCATTAGCCCAGTGGCGGATAGAACGAAAACACTTTACATCGTGACTTCAAGCTTTCGTGACTGCAGGAATTCATATTCGTTGGGTCTTTCGGTAAAGTCACGTAGATGGGTTGTTAGTTTCTTTGAAACCTATCTCCGTGACTTTACCGTAAGCCCCAAAGAATACTTCGTGTCGTGGAAGCAGCAGCAGCAGCGGCGGCATCTGAGAGTTTTCTGCTCAATCTCAGACGTTCGCGTTCGTCTTTCTCACCACCAACCACCAACCACCACGTGACTTTTCTTTCGTGTTGTGCGCGGTGCATTTAGCGCCACAGCGCGTGGATTTGTAGCGTCTGTTTGTGTTGCTGGTGACTTTGTGTGTTTCATATCGGAATCGTCTCCAGTGCTGTTGCTGCTGGCGGCAATAAAAGTTGTTTAAAAGTCAAAAAAGTATCCCTCTCTCTCGCCGGTTTGAACACGAAAAAATGCCACCGCTGCCATCGGCCGCAGAGAGCAAAGCCAACCAAACCGTTGCTGTGGCTTTTCTTTACATTTTAAATACGGGAATGAAAATAAATACTTAAAAATAATTAACACACCGGGTTGGTTAACCAAAAGAAACGATGGAAAATGTGAAGCAGAACCAACGCAAATTTCGTGCGTGTGCACATTTACATACACACACGTACATACACACACGGTCATACACACACGTACACACACACACTTACATACAACAACCGCCATTCGCCACTCAGTTGCGGTGACGTCCCCACGACGCTTTTCCCAGGTCATGTGCACCTTGAGGCCACGTGAAGTGTCGCACGCCCGCTGGCAGGGAAACTCTCCACTCTCTCCAAAATACCCAGGCAGGTGCTTAGTTTTGGTGGGGCTGATGGTAAGGCCCCACCTCTTAGTGGCACGCTCCAGTTTCAGCAGCAGCGTCTCCACCTCCTCCTCTGAATGAGCAGCAATTACCAAATCATCGGCATACATAGCTATCCCTTGACCGCACCCGGGCATCCATCAGCCTCCCAATATATCTGTACCAAATGGAAATTCCCCCGGTACAGTTATTCAAGGCTTCACGAACTACGTGGTCAAAATAGATGTTAAATAATGTGGGAGCCAGAGGACATCCCTGTCGCACCCCAAGGTGTACAGGGAATGGCTCCGACTTTCGGCCACGTAGTTTTACCCGGGCCAGCTCACCATCATGAAGGTCTTTAATGATCGTGAGCAGAGGGTCAGGGACTCCAAAAGCACGAAGAACAACCCAGAGCCCAGGCCTACTGATGGTATCATAGGCCTTGACCAGGTCAATAAAGCAGAGATGTAGGTCTTGTTGGAATTCCCTACACCTCTGCTGTAGCAGACGGACAGAAATATGGCATTTGTGCAGGATCGCCCTTTCCTGAAACCGCATTGGGGCTCCGCAAGGTTCTTCTCAGCGTGCCTGGCAAGGCGATGTTGAATAATCCTTGCCAGGACCTTTCCCGGCACAATGAGGAGTGAGATGCCCCTGTAGTTGCTACAGTCTGTGCGGTCCCTCTTCTTAAAAAGGGGGACCACCAGGGCATCCTTCCAATCCTGCGGAACCCGTCCAGCGGTCCAGACTGTTGTTATGATTCTTTGGTTCTTTTCGGTTAAGTCACGTCTAAAAATAAAATAATAAATCAAAATAAAACAACACATTACGACGTTTCGATTGCAACACAAGCAATCATCATCAGGCATAAAAGAAATAGCAACAAAAATCTAACTAGAAAACTATAGACAGACATACAAGCAGACAGACATCACAACGGCACACAGAGAGAGGAGTATACAGGCACACGAAAATTAAATAACCTAGTAAAATATTGAAATGTGATGTAATACAACACAGAGAGTCGGTTAACACACAATTAACGCATGGCCTGGTTGACTACGTGTTTCAAAATTTGCTAAGTTAGAATTTTAAGTGTGAGCAACAAATATCTAACTAGAAAACTATAGACAGACATACAAGCAGACAGACATCACAACGGCACACAGAGAGAGGACACAAATCGGCACAAAGAGATGGTCGTTTCTGTGACGGTCCCTTAAATATAGAGAGGAGGGCGAGGGGACGGGGGGAGGGAGAGGGCGGGGAGATCAATGGGTGCACGCCAACGTACTCCTATTGTAAGTGAGATGATAGACGCGGCACGGGAGGCAAACCTGAAAATTAGGACAAACGCGGCACGGGAGGCAAGCCTGAAAATTAGGAGACAAGCACACGAAAATTATTTTGATTTATTATTTTATTTTTAGACGTGACTTAACCGAAAAGAACCAAATAATAATTCCTGCAGTCACGAAAGCTCCCAAATTAAGAATGTTGTTATGATGTCATGTAGGGCAGTATGTGCACAAACGCAACCCTCCCTCAGCATTTCGCTTGGGAGATCATCTCCGCCCGGTGCCTTTCCAGGTCTCAGACTATGGATTGCCTTCAGTATTTCCTCAACAGATGGTACCTTAGCCAGCCACTCAAAGGGGGTGACTTCTTCTTCCAATATTTGAGGCACCGCAGCCTCAGCACGGTCATTCCCACTTTGGGCCATGATGTTTTCCTGGCTGAGGGATTTCCCCTCCCCCAGGACCTCACAGAAATGCTCAGCAAATCTGCAAACCTGTTCCTGGGGGTCGGAGATTGGATCACCGATTTTTCCCCTAATGATGGTAATAGGTGTGGCGCTGCAGGTTACTTTTTTGATGGAATTAAATAGGGATTTGTGATCGCGGGCCATTGAGGCAGACTCCATCTCCTCAGCAACCCGCGACCACCACCCATTCTTGCAGCGCCTTACGGCTCTCCGAACCTCCGAGCGAAGGCTGCGGTAAGCCTCCTCATTCTCTGGGATGCTGTAGACGATTAGCGTGGGCCTGTCGCTTTTTCTCAACCATCCTGAACACCTCCTCTGTCAGCCAGGGTCTCTGGGGAGGTCTGGACCGTGTACCCAAAGCAGCCATTGCAGCTGCATGAGTCACAGTCCTAAACTTCGCCCATTTACCCTCGACATCAGGAGGAGTGGGGGACGATGCCAACCCCAGCCACAAGCGATGATGAAATTCTCGCTTCGAACTTTCATCAGTTAACTGAGACCAGGCCACCTTAGGTTGGAATGGGGTCCTGGGTGTACATCCACCACTGGAGTGGAAGAATGGCAGGCGCATCTTACAGGCAACTAGTCGATGGTTAGAGGGCAGATCAGCTCCACGGTAGGTCCTGGTGTCAAGGACATGGGCTCGCATCCGCTGGTTTGTCACTATGTAATCCAGCAGATGTTCTTGCTTGGACCCGGCATGCATCCATGATGTTGTGTGGATGCGCCGATGCCGGAACAGCGTGTTGGTAATTATAAGCCCATGGGCTGCACAAAAATCTAGCAGCCTCCTACCGTTGTTATTGAGCTGATCTGGCCCATGCCTTCTAATCACTCCAGAGCAGGTGCCAGCATCATGACCAACTCGGGCATTGAAGTCACCCAACAAGATGACTCTATCCCGAGGGGCCACTTTAGCCAGCACCTGTGGCAGCAGGTCATAGAAGGCATCTGACTCATCGGCCTTGCCTGCATCCCTCCACGGATGTTCTTCTTCGGTGGGGGCAAAGTAACCATGACCACCACTCCTCACCTCCGGTTAATGGGAAGGCGAGCCCAAAGTAGCATGGGGCTTACATCTTCCTACACCTCACCGCCACGCTCCCACACCCCCTTCATTCTTTTGTTCAGAAGAAGAGCCACACCCTTTTGTTTGGCAGTCTCCTGCCCCGAGTAGAGGACTGTCCACCCCTCATGGTGGCAGGAGCCAGAGCCGGTCCACCAGACCTCCTGAATGTCACAGAGATCCAGGCGGTACCGGTCCAGCTCCCAACAGAGGAGTGGCAGCCTCTCCTCCACAGTGAGCATTCGAACATTCCACGTGGCCATCCAAAGTGGCTTTTCCTTGTTTCTGGAGGAGCCCCGAGGGTAAAAATTCAGTCTCCTGGCTCCGCCAAATGGGGTTTGGCCAGGAGACGTCATAGACGCCTGTCCCCTCGGGGCCTCCGGCACAAGCTTATTAGTTAAGTATTTCAGTCGTGGTTTAGTGGTAATTTATTGAAGGTGGAGGGGTTACCAGCGCCTCGCACCCGTCCAGAGCCCCCCATTTAGCCACTGTGGTGGTCACAGACGCCATGAGGGGAAAGGCCAATCGGAATTGGCCATCCTCCCCACAGCACTGTCCATGACAGCGTTGCCCGTCCGGCACCGCGAGGAGGTAGGGGTTTGTTTTGCCACACAAACACACTCACACACACAGTCACACACTCACACACTCACACACACTCACACATACACACTCAAACACTCACACACAGTCACACACTCACACACTCACACACACTCACGCACCTGTTGTCGTGGTGCCGGCCACTGCCCACGCGTTGCCGAGACCACAGCTCACGTGGTGCGAGGCGTGGAACAAAATGTTGCGCAACCCTTAAAATCTGTTAAATGATGAGACGACTTGACCGAGCGATGCATGCCGGCTGGAAACAAAGAGAAGCGAAGAGAGGTGAAGGGAGATTCACCAACACACAGCGGCCTGGAGGAAGGCCATCGAGGAGAATGGAGCCATTACGTCCGTTCACGTCACGTGCTGTTGGCTTGATGATTATAACTTTACGACTGACACTGCTGCTGATGATGATGAAACCATTTTATTAAACCTTGCCATTTGTGAGAGTCCAATGGCTTTGTCGTCTTCTCCACAGAGGGCGGGGCACGATGGCGATTGATGGCCACGAAAGTCGTCTTCTGGAATCGCATTGGAGAGTTGGCACGTGATGCACGGTAGAGAAACCTTTCCTAAACTCGTATTATTTGGCGAGGCTGCGTTAGCATTGGTGCACAATCAAATAAACAATAGATACATATTCTCATCAGGCCCCATTTGTGCTAAGCGCAGTCTCCAACCTTTCTTCTTAACTAGATCTCTCTCTTGGCCTCTCTCTCTTCATGTGCTATGAAGAATGTCGATTGCCCAAAACATCGCCTATTATACAGTGAGGGAAAAAGTATTTGATCCCCTGCTTATTTTGTACGTTTGCCCACTGACAAAGAAATGATCAGTCTATAATTTTAATGGTAGGTTTATTTGAACAGTGAGAGACAGAATAACAACAACAAAATCCAGAAAAACGCATGTCAAACATGTTATAAATTGATTTGCAGTTTAATGAGGGAAATAAATATTTATTTCCCTCATTATAAGTATATATCTTGATTTGAAGCTTTCGTGAGGCCACAGTGTTAATGAGGCCAGGCACAAAGGTGATTCATCGTTACGAGTCTTTTTAAATCCTTTATATTAAGTTAACTTGCTTGTTTGCTTGCGCGCTTACGACCGTGCAAATCTTTCGGTCGTGTTTTAACCCACTTCCCGTGATCCAATCGAGCTGACATTTTGCACACAGACTCGTTGTGCGTGACAATTTATTTTCGTGAAAAACTTTTTTCAAAAATTTTCCACTTCTTAGGAAAAAAAAAATGTCAAATTTAATTTAAAATACCAATGTGATAAAAATGAAACTCTTACTCAAGAAAAACAGAAATGAATAATAAAATAAAACCGATGCCACGCATATAAAGGATTTATAGTGAAAAACTTAGTTTTTACGGGTTAATTTTTTTCCAGCCTCTGATTGGATATTTTGCACGTGGCACACGGTAGAGGAATCTTGGTGAAACCCTTCTGGCTGCCCTGATTGGCTGGCCTCTCACAAGTTCCTGACGACGGATCCTCCTCGTTCGTCTGTATATTCATATTCTCCACAGCGACGCGAATTATTGCTATCACTACCTCAAGCCTCATTACTACCCCTGTCACTAACCGATATCACTTCCCCAACCCCTATTACTACACCTACCACTACCCCAACCCCTATCACGACCCCTATCACTACCGCTATCACTACCCCAACCCCTGTCACTACCCCTATCACTACCCCTATCACTACCCCAACCCCTACCACTACCCCTATCACTACCGCTATCACTTCCCCAACCCCTATTACTACACCTACCACTACCCCAACCCCTATCACGACCCCTATCACTACCGCTATCACTACCCCAACCCCTGTCACTACCCCTATCACTACCCCTATCACTACCCCAACCCCTACCACTACCCCTATCACTACCCCTATCACTACCCCAACCCCTACCACTACCCCTATCACTACCGCTATCACTACCCCAACCCCTACCACTACCCCTACCACTACCGCTATCACTACCCCAACCCCTACCACTACCCCTATCACTACCCCAACCCCTATCACTACCCCAACCCCTATTACTACCCCTATCACTACCCCAACCCCTATCACTACCCCTATCACTACCCCTACCACTACCCCTATCACTACCCCAACCCCTATCACTACACCTACCACTACCCCAACCCCTGTCACTACCCCTTTCACTACCCCTACCACTACCGCTATCACTGGCCGAAACGTCGTGAGAATTGTATTTTATTATGTTTTATTTTTATTATTTTATTATTTCCCTTCTACGTGACTTTACCGAAAGAACCAAGAAGAAAAACATGTTTAGTTGAGTATATGGGGTCTATGTTTAATCTCTTTGGGTCTGTATGTGTCTCTGTATCTACATGGGTATCTATGCGCCTCTAAGGGTCTCTAAGTATCTCAATGCGTTTAGATTATTTTGCTGCTGCTGCTGCTGTAGGTTTCCATGTGATTATGATGATGATGATAAACCAATTCGTTGAACTATCATTCGTGATGGGCAAGGTCGCTTCTGGAAAAATTAGGTTATAAAGCTCAAGGGGCCACACCTGGTGAAATAAAAAATGTTTAGTTTGTAATTCTAGATTTGAAGCTTTCGTGACTGCAAGGATTCATATTCTTACGTTTTTTCGGTAAAGTCACGTAGGTAAATAATTAAAATCAATAAAAGTCAACTAAAAATAAAATAAAAAGCACGACGTTTCGGAGGCAACACAAGCTTCCGTCTTCAGGTGTAACCGTCACAGCACGATAGCTGTATCAAGTGAAAACAACCTAAGAATAGTTTTTAATAGTTTTTAGTTTGTTGTGCAATAGACGCTGTACGTGGAGAGAATGGTGTTTGAGGCAAGGTGTGCATTGCCCACGTGATTATTTTGCAGTAATTAAGTTTCTCTCTCGCCTTCGCTCTCCCCCCCTCTCTCGCTCTCTCTGTCTTATTTTACGATCCGAGGAAACAAGAAGATGCTCGGCGTAGTCGGCACTTTGCTTCGTTCATCATTTCATTTTTTTTCTCAATGCTTTGCTTTATGTGCCCCCCCCCCCCTGTTTAAATGAAGATTTCACGAAATTTCACACTCTGCTCTCCTCCTTCTTACCCCTTCCCTCTCTCTCTACCCCCCCCCTCTCCTCTCCCTCCTCCCTCTCCCCCCTCTCTCTCCCCCCCCCCTCTCCTCTCCCTCCTCCCTCCCCCCCCTCTCTCTCCCCCCCCCCCCCCTCTCCTCTCTCTCCCTCCTCTCTCTCTCGCGCTCTCCCCCCTCTCTCTCCTCCCTCTCCCCCCTCTCTCTCCCCCCCCTCTCTCCCCCCCCCTCTCTCTCCCCCCCTCTCCCCCCCTCTCCCCCCCTCTATCCCCCCTCTCCCCCCTCTCTCTCCCCCCCCCCTCTCCCCCCCCCTCTCCCCCCCCCCTCTCCCCCCCTCTCCCCCCCTCTATCCCCCCTCTCCCCCCCTCTCTCTCCCCCCCCCTCTCCCCCCCCCTCTCCCCCCCCCCTCTCCCCCCCTCTCCCCCCCTCTATCCCCCCTCTCCCCCCTCTCTCTCCCCCCCTCTATCCCCCCTCTCCCCCCTCTCTCTCCCCCCCTCTCCCCCCCTCTATCCCCCCTCTCCCCCCTCTCTCCCCCCCTCTCCCCCCCTCTATCCCCCCTCTCCCCCCTCTCTCCCCCCCCCTCTCCCCCCCCTCTCCCCCCCTCTCCCCCCCCCTCTCCCCCCTCTCTCTCCCCCTCTCTCTCCCCCCCTCTCCCCCCTCTCTCTCCCCCTCTCTCTCCCCCCCTCTCCCCCCTCTCCCCCCTCTCCCCCCCCCCCTCTCTCTCGCTCT
>NC_136146.1:6682334-6717334 GCF_965212315.1 Lampetra planeri | reverse complement strand
TCTCGTGGCACGAACCCCCAACAGCAGATGTTTACAACGTAAATATCTCCTGTTGCTTTGCCAGAATTGAGCGCAACTGAAGGCGATTGGTGGCTCATCTCGCGTGTACAGCGCCCCCCGCCCCCGCCGCAGTGCCAGTGGTGGAAATTCCACATTCCTATGGCCGGGGATGGGGGAGTTTGTAGGAGGTGTGAGTCTCAACACAGAATCAGAAAATCCATTTATTTTGGAGGAATCCGATGAGCTATGAAGCTCTTCTTCACAGAACTCCAGTGTAGAACAAACACACTGACCACTTCTCCGGAAAATGGTACGAATTTTTATCGGCCCCGGAGGGAGGTGATGATGATGATGGGTGGAGACAATCACCAATGAGGATGGATTAGAAGTCGAGACCTTCTGCTCGCCGGTGAAGAAACTCGAAATAAAGCAAACGCATCACGGAACGCTGCTTTAACCCTGACTTGGAGGAGGGATTCATCGGCGTAAGGCACTACCACTATCCATCAATGCAAGGTTCGTAACTCCCGGATAACACATTCATCAAAAAGTCTGTGTCGGAAGCGCGCACGGTACAGAAAAGTTTCATAATTTAACTGAATTAAATTGAAGAGAAGAGACACGCTATGAAGTCCGGTCTAAGAGCACGAGGGCACATCCATACTAATTCTACGTGATTATTATTTTTACGATTGTACCACACATTGACGTGATGTCACGCACTGGTTGGACGCAACGAGGCGAACGCGGAGCTGTTCCTGATGGAACCAATTCCCGGTCACGGGTTCCTGGTCACGTGACCTTCTGGATGCCGAATGCGTTCACAGCAAGGGAGTTTTGTTGTTGTTGTTGTTGCTGTTGTAATTGTTTGCTCGAGCTTGTTTGTTGTTGTTGTTGTTGTGAAGAGGCTCCTGCCGAGGGGGCGATGTTGCTGCCAGTGACGGGCTGGGAGTAAAACATCGATTCTAGATTTGAAGCTTTCGTGACTGCAAGGAATCATATTCTTAGGTTTTTTCGGTAAAGTCACGTAGGTAAAACATCACAATTAATGAAAATAAAAATAAAATAAAATAAAGACAAAAATCAC
The DNA here is from genome assembly GCF_965212315.1 of Lampetra planeri. Taxonomy (NCBI): domain Eukaryota; kingdom Metazoa; phylum Chordata; class Hyperoartia; order Petromyzontiformes; family Petromyzontidae; genus Lampetra; species Lampetra planeri. Next base: position 6,716,247 of record NC_136146.1, on the reverse strand, counting down.
GACGTTTCGGAGGCAACACAAGTCTCCGTCATCAGGTGGGACCGTCACAGCCAGATGCAGCAAATCTGGCTGTGACGGTCCCACCTGATGACGGAGACTTGTGTTGCCTCCGAAACGTCGTGATTTTTGTTTTTATTTTATTTTCATTAATTTTGATGTTTTACCTACGTGACTTTACCGAAAAAACCTAAGAATATAGTAAAACATCGGCCCAGGAATTTGTAAACGCACCGGCCCCAATTCGAGCTTTGGGCAATTATTTTATCTTTCTCGGCGTCTTCCAGTTTTCCCCCCTCCACATTTAGAATCAACATCGCGCGCTTTAGAGAATTCGGCTGCGATAAATCCCCACGTGATGATGAAAAGCCACTTCGTTGGGCAATCATTCGTGATAGCCAGTTCGCTTCTTCAAAAGAGCTACGGACATTGCTCAATGGGGCTTTTATCTGATCAAATTTTCAACTAGTTTTAGTTAAACATTCTAAAAGAGGCATCGCTCAGACTCCACCGTGGCAGTCACGGCAGCTCTGCACTGGCACACGCGCGAGTCTGCTGATGATGATGCTGATGCCCGCTTGCTTGCCAGCTCGGCGCGGATGGTATCACTACACGGGGTGATTTTCCTTCAACCGATAAGAACCAAATCTTGATTTGAATAACCCCTTTGAACATTGAGTTTTTGTTTGTCTCACGCAACCTGCAGTAAGATTCTTGTTCCGCTGGAAAATTCATTTTTTGGCTTTACCCCCCACGACTTTATTTTGAGGGTTTCCAGATACAAGGTGTGGCAGGTCACGGAACAGACCCACCAGGTGCCCTTGGGTCGACTCACGTGACGGGCAAGAGGTAGCAGCTGTGCCAACTTCACGTGTCCTCAAGGTGCACCTAGCCTGGCACAAGCGCCGTCACCGCCACCGAGTGGCGAACGGCTGTTGTTGTTGTTGTTGGTGTGTTTGCTGTGTGTCTGCTGTGTGTGTAAACCGAGTTCGAGTCTCGATGGCGAGATGTTAACTACCTCGCCTGGTATGCAGGAGGTCGTGGGTTCGATCCCGACCCTGACACCTGCTGCTGTATATTTGGAGTTTGCGTGTCTCTCTCTCTCATCATCATCACGGTGGCTAGGAGATGTTAACTACCTCGCCTGGTATGAAGGAGGTCGTGGGTTCGATCCCGACCCTGACGCCTGCTGCTGCTGTATATTTGGAGTTTGCGTGTCTCTCGCTCCCTATGTCGCGTGGATTTTTCTCCGGGTCCTCCGGGTTTCCCCTCCACATTTAGAATCAACATCACGCGTTTAGAGTGTTTGTCTGCGATACATTTCCACGTGAGGACGATAAGCCATTCGTTGAGCTATAATTTACATAGCTCAGTGGTCCCTACCTAGTTAAATAAAAACAAATATTTTAGTTTATAGTTTTATAATTTAGATTCCCACTCACGAACAACGCCAGTGGCGAATATTGGAACCGGTCTCGGGGCTCCTCCTGGACAACCAAAATAACACGAACATTTTTTTTTTATATTTAGAATTTGGAAAAATAAAAAGAGAAAGCTAATCCTCAAATTCGTATTCTTAGGTTTTTTCGGTAAAGTCACGTAGGTAAAAAAAAATAATTTAATTAAAGTATTTTATTTTTTATTTTACTTTTATTAATTTTAATTTTCTACCTACGTGATTTTACGGATAAAAACCTAAGAATATGAATACTTGCAGTCACGAAAGCTTCAAATCTAGAATTAATCTTCAAATTGTCAAGAGCAGCCACAATACAACGTGGTGGTGAATACGAGAAGGTGGTGGGCCTTAAATAAAAAAAACGTCACGAAGAGCCGAGACACGGGAAGCTGACCTCCCTCTCTCTAGGTCGACTCAGCCTCAAATGAGTATCCGGCGCGGCGTGCGAACAGCGCGCTACTGGGGGAGACAAAGCCGCACCTCCGATTAGCGATCTAGGCTACGTACGGTACGAAAGAAGTTCCACATACAAAATCGGAAACCCCTCGCACCCTCTCCCTATTCATGAGCGACGAACAAACCCCACAGGTGCTGTCATCGTGGGGCCCTATTCGGTGCGGGGTTCAGCGAAAACTGTCCCCATTCAGCTCCCCCCCACGGTGCCACTCCACTCGTCACTCCCTCCTTAGGCTGCCATTCCATCCCCGCTCTCATCCATCGTCCGACCGATCTAAGCCACGTGGCGCGTCCTTGTGTCGCCCAGCGGACGTGGCCGCGTCGATTGGGTTTCATTGTTTTCCGTCTCGATGGCTTCGTTTAAGGTTTTTTTTTTTTTCACCGCTCGTTTGGTTGCGGTTGTTCTCGTTACATTTCGCGCGAAGTACAAAGTCGTCGCCGCCGTTCCTTTCAACGCGAGTGCCTCTCTTCTGCTTTTCCACACTTTTTTTTCCCCTCTGCTGTAACGTTCCGTTAAATTTTTTTCCACTGACTTGTTGTGGCGAAGGGTGTAAAGTAGAAAAAAAGAAATCAATAAAATAACTTCAACACGAATATACCTCGCTGTTTGTGCGTGCGCGCGTGTGGGTTTATGCAGCTGCTGCTGTGACCTTTTTCCGTGCCCATCATGGAAAGTAACTGCGGACGCATTCTCATGGCGGCGAACAAAATATAAGAGTCGTTAAATTGAGAGTCGCTGACATTTCTGACACCCCCCATCCCCCCCTCCGTACTAGAAATCTGCGGCAAAGAGCTTCATGGTTCATCGGATTCATCCTGTCTCATTGCTGAAGAAAGCAAAAGCGCAATTCATCTTCTTGGTTCTTTCGGTAAAGTCACGTAGAAGGGAAATAATAACATAATAAAAATAAAATATAATAAAATAATTCTCACGACGTTATTATGTTTTATTTTTATTATTGTATTATTTCCCTTCTACGTGACTTTACCGAAAGAACCAAGAAGATGAATCCCTACAGTCACGAAAGCTTTAAATCGAAAAAAAAGCGCAATTTATCATTTAAATCGACCGTGAGGGTCCTTAGCCTCCAGATGACAGCGAATGAATAACAAAATGCGCGTACACCGACACTGACCCCCTGGCTCCCTGTCCTGGCGAACAATTCCGGCACCAAATATTCGCAGAGACATCGCGCAAGGGACTTGAAGCGTTATTCTTTGGTTCTTTCGGTAAAGTCACGTATTATTATTTGATCTTTATACGCGACTTTACTGAAAGAACCAAAGAATAATTCCTGCAGTCACGAAAGCTCCAAAATTAACACTTGAAGCGTTGTCTTACCAACAACAACAACAACCACAAGCACCATACAACCACCAAGACCTCAACAATGAACCTCACCACCGACTCCAGTCCCGATGCCATCCCTTCTGGGATCACGCTGCAGCTACAGCAGCTACTGCTGCTGCTGCTGCTACTGCAGCTGCTGCTGCAGTAGCTGCTGTAGCTGCTGCTGCTGCTGCTGCTGTCACCATTCTAGGATCTGACCCAGAAGGACGCTGCTGGTGCTGCCGTGCGAACAGAGTGGGACAAAGCGGACGCTCAGAATTAACACCCCTTCGTTCGAGATGCAAACATCATCATCGTCATCATCGTAGTTGCACCTCTTTGCTTTGATTAACTCCTCCCGGAAGACACCGGCATCAGGATGTTCCACCGGTTGTGCGTTTGCACTCAGGGCGACGCCGTATCAGAAACAAAGGCATATATTTACAGTGGTACCTCGGTATACGTCGTGAATTCGTTCCAGAAGGTCGGATTTATACCGAAAATGACGTATATCAAACGAATGTTTCCCATAATAAATAAAGGGAAAGGAAATAATCCGTTCCAGAGTATAAGAAATTATATTTTATATTTTATATGGCATATTATACATTAATGGGGTTGTATAAAATAATGTAGACACCACTTATTACTAAAATGCATACATAAATTAAAATGAATGCATAAATAAATTAAAATGAATTTAGATAAAAAAAATGTTTTACGTCGCTTTATCTTGCTGAGAGTAGTTGATATCCTACGAGGATGGTGGTGAGGAAGGGGAGGAGTCGTGAACGGGGTCTACGCGGGTACACGGTGACTCATCCCGACCAACACAAGTTCAAGCAAGCGCGTCGTATCCCAAGCAAGAGGTCGTATCCCAAGACATTTTTCTCGCCAAAACACGACGTATACCAAATTCGACATATTCCAAAGCGGTCGTATACCGCGGTATGACTGTAATTGTGAACTTGTTCAATCAGTGACAGTTGTAGCGACGGAGGCCTACTCCTTCCCAGAACGCCACCCAGCGTCATCAATGTCCCCGTTCCGTGGGAGGTCGTCGCTTCTTCTCGGCATCTGCGCCCTCTGTCTGGAATCCTCTTCCTCATGAACTCCACGCGCTTGGGACTGATGCTGCTGCTGCGGTCGTCCAAGTCGCGACTTAAGACCCAGAAATAAATTTGTTTGTTCTTGGAACAGATCGCGTAAGTAAAATATGCGCCAGAAGTCTGGCTACCGTCTGATGACCCTGGTGGTGACTACCAGCGAAACGTCGTACCTCTTGATGGGATCGCTCTCCGACAACAACAACAAGCGAGTGGAGCTGCCGAAGCGGTAATAACGCATTGGCCACGTTTGTTCATCACGTGACAACTTTATGGATTGGCTGTATCGGGTGGAGGAGGTTGCACGACACACATTATTCATGCGATCTGCCCCCCCCCCTACCGCCATGAATAAATATAAATCACAATATCGATCATATTGGGCCTACACGTGCTCAATTGACTTCAGACCCCGTTTTTTTTCATCCCTACGAAGCATCTCACGATGCTGTTTCATGTGATGTTAATGTTACCGAGTAAGGCCCCACTGAGTTATGTAGCTCTTTTGAAGAAGCGACCTGGCGATCACAAATGATAACCCAACGAAGTGGCTCGTCATCATCATCATCACGTGGGGATTTAGAGCAGCCAAATGCTCTGAACGCGTGACGTTGATGCTAAACGTGGAGGGAAAACCCGGAGGACCCGGAGGAAAATCCACGCGGCCACGGAGAGAGAGACACGAAAACTCTAAATATACCGAAGGAGTCAGGGTCGGGATCGAACCCACGACCTCCTGTATATCAGAAGAGGTAGTTAACATCTCATAGCCACCGTGATGATGATGATGATGAGAGAGAGACACGCAGACTACATATATACAGCAGCAGGCGTCAGGGTCGGGATCTAACCCACGACCTCCTGTACACCAGACGAGGTAGTTAACGTATCATAGCCACCGTGATGATGATGAGAAAGAGAGAGACACGCAACCTCCAAATATACAGCAGCAGGCGTCAGGGTCGGGATCTAACCCACGACCTCCTGCGTACCAGACGAGGTAGTCAACAACTCGCCACCGTTTGTACGTACCACACGCGTGCCAATCGCAAAATAAAATGCAGCTAAGATGAAATGTGCTTTCAAACGAGTGCGAAATGAGTTTGAGCGAGTGCGAACGAGGTCTTGGCGAGATTGGGGGCTGGATGGAGAGAGAAATTTGCATGTTCGCCTGTTTCCCAGCTCTGAGGCCAGACGCAGGTGCATTTGTTGTGTTTCCAGCCACCTGTGCCAACAGTTTTCTTTCCTCTGCACGGAAAGTTTCTCGCCCAGAGCTGGCGGCTAAAAAAAAAAAACTCAAACACCGATTACAGCCGCGGATAAAAGTTCCATTTGCTCGCAGCCTCGTTCCCTCGCTCCCTTCCACCGCCACCATATCCCTAGCTTTCAGAGTAAATAATTAAATAAGTAAATGCACGTTTATTCAGAAGAAATCATCAAGGGTTGGGACTTTAGTTGTGTTTCCCACCCCCCCCCCTCAACATTTAGATGATTGAGATTAAAAATGTCCTGCTGTAAATTTCCACGCGATAAGGGCCACGTGGCTGGGCTGTCATTTTAGGGGCCAGGTCGCTTCTGAAACAGAGCTACGCACCTCAGTGCGCCTTACCTGGTGAAATAAAACGTTTCGTAGTTCCATAGTTTATAGACCTGCTCGCATGTGGACGTCTAAAGTCCACAGGGGAAGCAATTGCGGTTGTGCATAGAACCCACACTGACCAGCGTGGTGAAGTATGGTCAAACAACCACCACGACCAACACAGCGTGGGGAGGTCACTCATCCAGCAGTAGATTGCATGAACACATCCATTGTCATTATCGTCACAATCATCACCATCACCACCACCGCCATCATCACCACAATCATCACAATAATCATCATCATCATCATCACCTAAATCATCATGATCACCACCACCATCACTATCATCACCACTACCACCACAATCATCACAATCATCACAATCATCGCCATCATCACCACCACAATCGTCACAATAATCATCTTCATCACCTATATCATCATGATCACCACCACCACCACCACCACAACTATCATAACCACTACCACCACAATCATCACAATCATCACCACTACCACCACAATCATCACACTCATCACCAGCACCATCATCACCATGATCATCATCACCACCACCACAATCGTCACATCACCACAATCATCACAATAGTCATCATCATCATCATCACCTATATCATCATGATCACCACCACCACCACCACAACTATCATAACCACTACCACCACAATCATCACAATCATCACCACTACCACCACAATCATCACACTCATCACCACCACCATCATCACCATCATCACCACCACAATCGTCACATCACCACAATCATCACAATAGTCATCATCATCATCATCACCTATATCATCATGAGCATCACCACCACCACCACTATCATAACCACTACCACCAAAATCATCACAATCATCACCACCACCATCATCATCACCACCACAATCGTCACATCACCACAATCATCACAATAATCATCATCATCATCACCTATATCATCATGAGCATCACCACCACCACCACCACTATCATAACCACTACCACCAAAATCATCACAATCATCACCACCACCATCATCATCACCACCACAATCGTCACATCACCACAATCATCACAATAATCATCATCATCATCATCACCTATATCATCATGAGCATCACCACCACCACCACTATCATAACCACTACCACCAAAATCATCACAATCATCACCACCACCATCATCATCACCACCACAATCGTCACATCACCACAATCATCACAATAATCATCATCATCATCACCTATATCATCATGAGCATCACCACCAACACCACTATCATAACCACTACCACCAAAATCATCACAATCATCACCACCACCATCATCATCACCACCACAATCGTCACATCACCACAATCATCACAATAATCATCATCACCTATATCATCATGAGCATCACCACCACCACCACCACTATCATAACCACTACCACCAAAATCATCACACTCATCACCACCACCATCATCATCATCATCACCACCACAATCGTCACATCACCACAATCATCACAATAATCATCATCATCATCACCTATATCATCATGAGCATCACCACCACCACCACCACTATCATAACCACTACCACCAAAATCATCACAATCATCACCACCACCACCATCATCATCACCACCACAATCGTCACATCACCACAATCGCGATACGGCAATGCGTATAGTGCCTGCTACGAGTGGCGCCCTCGCCACTCGCGGTACGCGTGTCTTTCGCGGCACGCGCGGTAACCCTCGCCACTCGCGGTACGCGCGGTAACCCTCGCCACTCGCGGTACGCGCGGTAACCCTCGCCACTCGCGGTACGCGCGGTAACCCTCGCCACTCGCGGTACGCGCGGTAACCCTCGCCACTCGCGGTACGCGCGGTAACCCTCGCCACTCGCGGTACGCGCGGTAACCCTCGCCACTCGCGGTACGCGCGGTAACCCTCGCCACTCGCGGTACGCGCGGTAACCCTCGCCACTCGCGGTACGCGCGGTAACCCTCGCCACTCGCGGTACGCGCGGTAACCCTCGCCACTCGCGGCACGCGCGGTAACCCTCGCCACTCGCGGTACGCGCGGTAACCCTCGCCACTCGCGGTACGCGCGGTAACCCTCGCCACTCGCGGCACGCGCGGTAACCCTCGCCACTCGCGGTACGCGCGGTAACCCTCGCCACTCGCGGTACGCGCGGTAACCCTCGCCACTCGCGGCACGCGCGGTAACCCTCGCCACTCGCGGTACGTGCGGTAACCCTCGCCACTCGCGGTACGCGCAGTAACCCTCGCCACTCGCGGTACAAGTGCGCACTGTGTAGATTCCGAACGAGGCTAGTTCCCGGCTCGAACTTTTACCCCCCGTCTCACAAACTCGCTGTCGTTCCGCATTTACACGGGAGGAATTTTTGTCTCGGTGGGTTTGTTTGTGAACCTCGTCAAAGAAAATGCAACTTAATGTGGACAAGTGTGTAAAGAAAGCGCGTGAAGAGGGTGCGGACTTGAGACGACACTGAGAGACAGGCAAAGGAACACGCGGATCAGAGTACACACACACAGAGTACACACACAGTAGACACACACAGTACACACACGGTACACACACACAGTACACACAGAGTACACACACACAGTACACATACACATTACACACAGAGTACACACACAGTACACACACACAGAGTACACACACAGTACACCCACAGACAGAGTACACACACAGTACACACAGTACACACGCACAGTACACACACACGCACAGTACACACAGAGTACACACACACATTACACACAGAGTACACACACAGTACACCCACAGACAGAGTACACACACAGTACACACACAGTACACACACAGTACACACGCACAGTACACACAGAGTACACACACACATTACACACAGAGTACACACACAGTACAAACACACAGAGTACACACACAGTACACCCACAGACAGAGTACACACACAGTACACACACAGTACACACAGAGTACACACGCACAGTACACATACACAGTACACACACACACAGTACACACACAGAGTACACACACACAGTACACACACACAGTACACACAGGACACACACACACATAGTACACACACAGTACACACACAGTACACAGTACACACACAGTACACAGTACACACACACAGAGTACATACACACAGTACACACACAGTACACAGTGCACACACACAGAGTACACACACAGTACACACACAGTACACACACAGAGTATACACACACACAGTACACACACAGTACACACACACAGTACACACACAGAGTACACACGCACAGTACACACACACAGTACACACACACACAGTACACACACACAGTACACACACACAGTACACACACACACAGTACACACACAGTACACACACACAGTACACACGCACAGTACACACACACAGTACACACACACACAGTACACACACACACAGTACACACACAGAGTACACACACACAGTACACACACAGTACACACACACACAGTACACACACATAAAAGTTATCTGGACACAATTTGTCCTCGCAGCGGCTTCTGGCTGGCCACCGAACAAAGACGGTCACCGCATCACGCTTCTGCGGCCGTCTGGAACGCTCCTCCTTCCGATATCCGGAAGCCACTGGGAGCTATGCGCTTTTAAATCATCCAGATTGAAAAGCCATTTATTTACCACGACTTTTTGTGTTTGGTCTGTTGTCCTTCCCCCGTGCCTCCTATTAGCTACGTACAGTTCAACGTACGTACGGACATGAAAACTGCTGAGAACAAATTTGACCTCGTGCAGGACACGTGTACTCAGCAGGGGCGATGGAGACTAACGATGGAGTGGCAGCCAAAGAAGAGAACACTCCCGACGGGACGTCCAACACACAGACACGGACTCAGAGTGACGACATCGGCTCGTGTGGACGGGCTATGCGTGATTGTGATATCTCACATCCACAAGGGATGACGTAGGCCTGGAAGGGAGGAGGGGGGCATGTTATCCAGCAGTGGATAGATCATGACTGACGCTGTTGACGACGTCATACATGCAGCAGGCAACTCAACGTGGGAGCTCTGTCACCCTTCCCCGGGGAAGCAATCGATGAAGAACGGACCACAAACACAACATCAATAAATAAACAGAAATACAAAACAATTAAAGACAAACCCATAGACTCACATAGAGGCTCGCAGACTCACATAAAGACCCATCGACGCACAGAGAGATCCGTAGACTCGCATAGACACCCACAAACTCCAAGAGAGACCCATAGACTCACACAGAGGCCCATAGACTCACATAGAGACCCATAGACTCACACAGAGACCCATAGACTCACATAGAGACCCATAGACTCACGCAGAGGCCCATAGACTCACGCAGCGACCCATAGACCCACACTACATATCTATAAATTCATATATAGACCCATGCGCTCACAATTGTTTACTTGCCACGAGGTTAGTCTTTATAACACGGTCGGCTTGCGCGGCTCATACCGTGGCTCGTCAAAGTTTGTTTATCGACGCGTTCGTCAGAGAGCTCAAATTGCGTCGCTCGCCAAGACGAACGCACCCAGTCAGTCCGTCACGTGGACAAACAGTGGATCGCGTGCTCAGCAAAGCGCGCGGTGTGTCGGAGGGTGCAGCGGCGCGCGGGGAACGTGACGCTGGCCGGTACTGCGATGTGGTGGCGACCAGGTGTCGTCTTCATCGCCTGGTAACCCACGAGGGCGTGGGTTCGATCCAGGAGCATGACGACGCCTGCTGTATATTTGGAGTCCTCGTGTTCTCTCTCTCTCTGTCTCGCCCCGTGGTGGTTGCGTGGATGGCTCTTCGCGTTCCTCCCGCTTTGCTTTCATCCACATTGAGACACAACGCTTCGTTAAGATCATTTGGCTGCCACTATAATTTCCCACGTGGTGTTGATGATGACGACGATGATGGTGACGATATCAGCCACCATCGGTGAGTTATTGTCAGGCGTGGCCTGGTCGCCTCTCAAAAAGAGCTCAAAGCGGAGTGGACCCGACCTGATAGATCAACAACTGTAATCGTGAGGAACAGTTCGATGACGACCATTCCTAGCCATCGGGAACGCGTTCTTGCGGCAGCATTTATCACGATCTGTGGAATTTAATCTCACGTCGTCTTAGTTTGTTTTGAGTCATTTCTACACAGTTGGATGAACCACTTCACAGGATGCGCTGCTACTGATTGTGCCGAGTCGTATCCAGCTGTCCAGCACAGGAGCTCTGCCTCTTCAGCATTTAATCTCGCTGGGTCCCAGTGTGAGTCTGTGGGTCTCTGTGTGAGTCTGTGGGTCTCTGTGTGAGTCTGTGGGTCTCTGTGTGAGTCTGTGGGTCTCTCTGTGAGTCTATGAGTTCCAGTGTGACTCTATGGGTCCCAGTGTGAGTCTGTGGGTCTCTGTGTGAGTCTGTGGGTCTCTGTGTGAGTCTGTGGGTCTCTGTGTGAGTCTGTGGGTCTCTGTGTGAGTCTGTGGGTCTCTCTGTGAGTCTATGAGTTCCAGTGTGACTCTATGGGTCCCAGTGTGAGTCTGTGGGTCCCAGTGTGAGTCTATGGGTCTCTGTGTGAGTCTGTGGGTCTCTGTGTGAGTCTGTGGGTCTCTCTGTGAGTCTATGAGTTTCAGTGTGACTCTATGGGTCCCAGTGTGAGTCTGTGGGTCTCTGTGTGAGTCTGTGCGTCTCTGTGTGAGACTGTGTGTCTCTGTGTGAGTCTGTGGGTCTCTGTGTGAGTCTGTGGGTCTCTCTGTGAGTCTATGAGTTTCAGTGTGACTCTATGGGTCCCAGTGTGAGTCTGTGGGTCTCTGTGTGAGTCTATGGGTCCCAGTGTGAGGCTATGGGTCTCTGTGTGAGTCGATGGGTCTCTATGTGAGTCTATGAGCCTCTATGTGAGTCTATGGGTCTCTATGTGAGTCTATGGGTCTCTATGTGAGTATATGGGTCTCTATGTGAGTTTATGGGCCTCTATGTGAGTCTATGGGTCTCTATGTGAGTCTATGGGCCTCTATGTGAGTCTATGGGCCTCTCTGTGAGTCTATGGGTCTCTATGTGAGTCTATGGGTCGCTATGTGAGTCATTTAGTCTCTATGTGAGTCTACTGGCCTTTATGTGAGTCTATGGGTCTCTATGTGAGTCTATGGGTCTCTATGTGAGTCTATGGGTCTCTATGTGAGTCTATGGGTCTCTATGTGAGTCTATGGGTCTCTGTGTGAGTCTATGGGTCTCTATGTGAGTCTATGGGTCTCTATGTGAGTCATTTAGTCTCTATGTGAGTCTACGGGCCTCTATGTTAATCTACGGGCTTCTATGTAAGTCTATGGGTCTCTATGTGAGTCTATGGGTCTCTATGTGAGTCTATGGGTCTCTATGTGAGTCTATGGGTCTCTATGTGAGTCTATGGGTCTCTATGTGAGTCATTTAGTCTCTATGTGAGTCTACGGGCCTCTATGTTAATCTACGGGCTTCTATGTAAGTCTATGGGTCTCTATGTGAATCATCGGTGACCGGGATGACGAAACCACCAACTCACCGCACTTTGAGAACCCCGGATTGATGACGGCGGGGCTGGCGGTCGGAGTCACGGATTGGAACCCACGGGCGGATCGGCGCCATCTCACCGTCTCTGACCTTTGCGCCAACCCCGGGCCCAGCCTCCTCGCCGCCCTCAAACGTGAAACGACGTCGCTTCGCTTGATAGAAAGTGGAGGAGACTTTCCGTGGCCGTCGTAAAGTCGGCGATAAAAACGTGGCCAGGGCCACTCTCGAAATCTTCGCTTTCAAGTCACCGGATCTCTCTCCGCGTCGCGCGCAGAGCGATGGGGGGGGGGGGGGGGGTTGCCTAACAGCTGGCCCCCTAAAACATAAAGTCCTTATTTATTTATTTATTCATTGTGCCAAACGCCAAGCGGCGGGCAACAAACAGCGCCGCTCAAGGTGTTAACGGGGGAGAGATGCGACTTTTTTTGTCTTACGCCGTTTGGTGTAAAATGGGCCATGATGATGGGAGGAGGAACTTCTTTCGCACCGTACGTCGCCATCCGGGCTCATCGGAGGGTGCAAGGGAAGGACAACAAACTAAACACAAAACGCAGTTCTAAAGAAATGGTTTTTCAATCTAGATGATAATAAAAGTGCGTAGCTGCAATGGCTTTCTAACATCGGTAAGGAAAAATGGAGGTGATCTGCAGTGTGGTGAATGGGTGGGCCTCCTCTAGGTCGACTCAGCTTCAAATGAGTACCCGTTGCGGTGTGTAAACATCGCCACTAGGGGACTAAGGCGGCCGGGCGTGGTGCTGGCCACCTACCCCCTCGCGTGCTGTGTCAGCCTTCATAAGTGCTACTCGCTAACAGTACTTGCCCCAACAGTCAATTCAGGCTATACGGGGGATCTTTGTAGTGGTGTGGTCTCGGCTAATGGCGTTTTATGACACCACTGGATCGTATCCACTTATCCGCGCAAAGTCTCGGATATTAGGAAGGATCAGTCTACACTCCTGTAGGCCACTTCCTCTAAACCGCACACAGTCTCGGATAGGGTGCCACGGTGGCTAGGAGATGTTAACTACCTCGCCTGGTATGCAGGAGGTCATGGGTTCGATTCAGACCCTGACGCCTGCTGCTGTATATTTTGAATTTGCCTGTCTCTCTCTGCCCCGTGGTCGCGTGGATTTTTCTCCGGGTCCTTCGGTTTCTCTCTCCACATGCAGCATCAACGTGCGTTTAAAGTTATTTTGCTGCTATAAATGTCCGCGTGATGATGATGATGATGAGCCACTTCGTTGAGCTATCATTTGCTAGGCTATAGCTCAGTGGGGCCTTGCCTGGTGAAATACAACAAAGTTTAGATTTCTATGAATCATTGCGGATGGCGGGATAATAATGGACTTGTTCACGCACGCCAGGGGAAGGAGTGAGAGAAGGGAGAGGCATGAGAGAGAGAAGGATTCACTTTATTGATTTTTTACACGACTATTATTTACGTTCGGCTGTCTCTCTCTTGGCGGCGAGGTTGGATTCACGTCACCCACCGCCATAATCCCATAATTGCCGGGTTTGTAGGATTCCCGGCAGAGCCGTGCAGATGTTTAACATCGCCCCGCCGCGCACCGGATCTCTCTGTCTCTCTCTCTCTGTGTCCGTGTCTTGCAAATGCGACGGATTATTTGGTGAATTAGCACCCCCCCCCTGACACACACACAAAGTAAACAAAGATCACCCGGACAGCTTTGAACAGACTGTTGAGGCGAGTGCTGTGAGCGAGCAGCACCTATGAAGGCCGGTACACGGCACACGAGGGGGGTGGGTGGCCAGCACCACGCCCGGCCGCCTTTGTCTCCCCAGTGGCGATGTTTACGCACCGCACCAGCTACTCATTATGAGGCTGAGTATATTTGGGGGAGGCCTGGGACCCCTTCAAATATTCGCCACCGGTCGTGAGCGGGAAATCGAACTCGGTGAGCACGGGTTTTGAAACGCAGCGCGCTAACCACTGCGCCACCGCTCCCCACGGGTACACTCAGAGGAGCTCTCAGCACCAGATTAGTGGCTCACCCCGCCCCCCGCTTCACTCCATCTGGGGGGCGGGGGGGGGGGTCCAAAGGTAAAGGAGCAGCCCTGCAGCTGCTTGCTCTACACCACTTGCTGGTGGTTAAGAGGCTCCATTTGAAGTATGGCTTTAGAGGAACGCCCCCACTATAGAAGGGCGATATTGGCCTACTCTTCCACGCTGGGTCCCATACGTGCCACGGTGGCTAGGAGATGTTTACTACCTCGCCTGGTATGCAGGAGGTCGAGGGTTCGATCCCGACTCTGACTCCTGCTATATATTTGGAGTTTGCATATAAATCTCTCTCTCTCCCCGTGGTCGCGTGGATTTTTCTCCGGGTCCTCTGGTTGTCCCCTATACATTTAGAATCAACATCACAAGTTTAGAGTACTCGGCTGCTATACATTTGCGCGCGATGAGCCACTTCGTTTAGATGTCATCGGTGGCCAGGTCTCTTCTGAAAAAAGTAGCTGTGCATCTCAGTGGACCTTACCTGGTGAAATAAAAAAAAACGTTTATAGTTTCAGTTCAGTCCATGCGTCTTCGGTGAGGCCAAACCAAACCAAGAAACAGATGGGAGCGGTTGTAGGAGTACCCGCACACTCAGCCGCACTGGCAGGTTTTACGAGGGGCAATAGGGGAGAGCGAGATGGGACGAACCTTTATGGCATTGGCATAAATCGGAGTAACAGAGTTGCGAGGGCACTTAACGGGAGAGTTGTGGCGGCTACGTCAGCGGCCACGTTCAGTAGGACGCGCTCCTTTTAATCGGTGCCTTGAGTGCGTTTCGTTTGACGCCGCCGGCTTGCTAACGGCCGGTGCACTGTGAATGCAATCCCACAGGCTCGCTCGGCTCTCCGATTGTATCTCCCGGCGCGGCAGCTGTAACAGTAGACACCTCTAAAATGAATGAATACAATAAAACTAAATATAACAATTCGCCCTCCCACCGCCCATCTCGCGCCTCTGTCCACACCAGCAGGATTGTACGGGTAACAGCAGCAGCGGTCAGCTCAGCGGAGCCTTACCTGGTTAAAATAATATTAAAAATTAATAATATTAAAAAGTTTAAATAGTTGAAAAGTAGATGTGTGATGAAAACTGGAGCGGCCCGAGGGCCCTTTGCATGTGCGCGGGGTGACCCTCCACCCAGGACATTCTGGCGAACCACGTGAACGCCCATCGACGGGAAGGGAAGTGACGTCATTTATGGACGGCCCCTAAACTGCTGCTCTCTGTTGGGCGGAATAAGATACGGGAAGATTTAAGAAGCTTGCACCGTCGTCTCAACTGCCATGCCGGGAGATCGAACTGGCGCGAATACATTGCACTGTGGCAGTGACTCATGCAGCCAGCTATGGCTGCAGGGTTTTGGTGGTACATGTTGTTTATGTAGTTTATTGTGAAAATTCGGTCACAGTTCCTATGATCACTGTTACGTTGCTTTTATGGCTTTATTTTGGTGATTTCGAAACGTTTTTTGGTTTGGCCATGTTTGTTTGTTGTAGTACGGAGTTAGACTGATGGCTTTAATCTAAGTTGTCTTGTGGTTAACACCATGTGAGACTAGGCTCTAAGGAAAGCTGTCTCGGGTGTGGACCAATCAACTTCAAGGACAGCGCATACATTATCAGAGTTATGTTTTTTGTTTGCATTACGACTGGAGGTATTGTGGTCTATGCAAACATGACTCCTTGTAAAAAAGGTGTCAGTTTTGTTGCCAGATAAAAGGGTAAAAAAACAATTATCATATTTTTTCTTTGGGCAAATAAAGTTCCAATGGTGTAAATGCTTACCCCGAGCTCTCATACTCTGATGGTGCATTGTCTTTGAGTTGTGCGCCTTTTGGCGTCATCTGATCCAACCCATGTGAGACTAGGCTCTAAGGAAAGCTGTCTCGGGTGTGGACCAATCAACTTCAAGGACAGTGCATATATTATCAGAGTAAGGTTTTTTGTTTGCATTATGACTGCAGGTATTGTGGTCTATGTCGGTTTTGTTGCCAAATAGAAGGGTAAAAAACCAATTATCTATTTTTTACTGGCAAATGAGGTTCCAATGGCGTAGGTAAGTTGTTAAGGATAGGGTCTCTAAGCGCGTCTCTCTATGTGAGACCTCGCATGAAACTCAGTCCTCTCTGTCGGTCTCGGTGATGCAGAGCACACGCACGCACCTGCACACCACATCCAGTTTACCTAAAGCTATGGCAGTGACTGCTAGTCACGTATCGCCAGCCACTGTGCATCTGCAAGTCAACTTGTTTCTCTGTTTTATCCACCCGGCGCTCTGCTCGTTGTTGTGAGCGTCGCTCCTCTTGCCCTCCGTTGTTGTTGGGGGGCGACTGCCTCCGTCCCCTCTCTCTCTCTCACACAGATACACAAAAACAAATACAAAGATCCCCCGTATAGCCTTAAAAGACTGTTGGGGCAAGTGCTGTCAGCGAGCACCTATGAAGACCGACACGGCACACGAGAGGGTGAGTGGCCAGCACTACGCCCGGCCACATTTGTCTCCCCAGTGGCGATGTTTACACACCGCACTAGGTACTCATTTAAGGCTGAGTCGACGTAGGGGAGGCCCAGAACCGGTTCAGATCAACGTCACCGGTGTTGGCCGTGAGCAGGAATCGAACTACTCAGGACGCCGGGTTCGTAGCGCAGCGTAGCGCTACGAGGTGCTCGCTAACAACACTTGCCCCTACAGCCTGTCAAGGCTATACTGGGGATCTTTGTCTTTTTTTGCCTCTATCCGAGAAACGCTTCCACCCGCAGCGGCGCGAGCGAGCGAGCAATTGCAGGGCCGCGCCTTTACCTGCACGAGGAGGTAGGGGGAGGGGGGTGGGGGAGGATTGCTTGTGGGTCGAGGGTGTGTGTGTGTGTGTCGGGGGGGGGGGGTCTCTGGTTTCGCTGAAGGGGGTCCCTCTCCCACTTTCCGCTCAGGTTTATGGCCAATTAGCGCTCACCTGTGCACAGGGCGCGCGCCCTGGGTCGCTTGCGCGCTCCAGGGCGTGATCTGTGAGCCAGGCACCAGGCGCACGGAGAGGTCCCGCGCGCTCAGTGACGCCGTTTGTTTAAAACGCACACACAACGCGAGAGACGCGCACGTGTCGCAAGCGAAGAAGGGTTGGTTGTTGTTGTGTGTGTGTGCGTGTGAGAGGTTGTGTGTGGGTGTGTGTGGTTGTGTGTGGGTGTGTGTGATTCTTTGTGATTGTGTGTGTGGGTGTCTGATTCTGTGTGAGGTTGTGTGTGTGATTCTGTATGTGTGAGGCTGTGTGTGTGGGTGTGTGTGATTGTGTGTGTGTGTGATTCTGTATGTGTGAGTCTGTGTGTGGGGGTGGGTGTGATTGTGTGTGTGATTGTGTGTGTGTGTGATTCTGTGTGTGATTCTGTGTGTGAGTCTGTGTGTGTGGGTGTGTGTGATTGTGTGTGTGTGTGATTCTGTATGTGTGATTCTGTGTGTGATTCTGTGTGTGAGGTTGTGTGTGTGGATGTGTGCAGTGTGTGGGTGTGTGTGGTTGTGTGCGTGATTCTGTGTGTGAGGTTGTGCGTGTGTGGTTGTGTGTGTGATTCTCTGTGTGTAGTTGCGTGTGTGTGAGTGTGTGTGTGTTTGGTTGCGGTAGTGTTGTGGTTAGCGTGCTGCGCTACGAACCCGGCGACACGAGTTCGAATCCCGTTCACGGCCACCACCGGTGACGATTATTTCAACCGATCCTGGGCCTCACTCCTAGGCCGATTCAAATGAGTACCTGGTACGGTGTGTAAACATCGCCACTGGGGAGACAAAGGCGGCTGTGCATGATGTTGGCCACCTACCCCCTCGTGTACCGTCCCGGCCTTCTTAGGTGCTTGCTAACAGCACTTGCCCCAACAATCTGTTAAGGCAACACGGGGGATCTTTGTCTTTATCTCGCGTGATGGAAGTTGCGCGCGAATTCGAGACTTGGCCCCGATTTTGGATCCACGTTGAGACTTTGGATCACGTCTCGTTTGTTGTTGTTGTTGTCGTTGTGGCCCTACTCTTGACCTCGTGCCAGCACGCGCCGCAACCCTCCCAGCATCGGTGCGTCTCGTGTTGACCGAGTTGCATGCAACCCAATCGGTCGCGCGCAATCGAAAGCCGCGCGACTCGTTGCGCAACCGATTTGCGCGCGACACGTTTCTTAACAGCCGCGACAACCCTGCGGCTCGCTGTTCAGAATCAGAATCTTTATTTAGATTGCAGGAGGAGGAATCCGATGAGCTATGAAGTTCTTTGCTACACAGATGTCCGTCCAGTATGGGCACAGGGGTCAGTTCTTAATCGTCGCCGTCTGTTTTGTACGAACAACAAACTCGCTCGTTCCGTCTCTCTCTCTCCCTTATCTTCTCCCTCAATCTCACTCCACCAATTTCGTTGCTCCCCTCTCCCTCCATCTCTGGTTCCCCCCTCTCTCTCTGGAGCGCTGGGGAGCCGGACAAGCCCCTCTCTGTACCAGCGTGCACGGCACCCTCGTGGTGTTCACCTTCTGAAGCGCTCGCTCGTCACCGTGGCGTGCGCGATGACCACCACCACCACCACGTGACTTTTCTTTCGTGTTGAGCGCGGTGCATTTAGCGCCACAGCGCGTCGATTTATAGCGTCTGTTTGTGTTGCTGGTGACTTTGTGTATTTCATATCGGAATTGCCTCCAGTGCTGTTGCTGCTGGCGGCAATAAAAGTTGTTTAAAAGTCAAAAGTCTCTCTCTCTCTCTCTGGTTCGTCGCTCTCCGCGTGCGTTTTCGCGGCAGGCCCCTCGTTAATTCGCGTGGTCTGGCGGCGCTGAAACGTGCGGCACGAATTATCGCGCCACTTTGCGTGCTCCGACAGGCGTGGAAAACGCGCCTGGCTCCCGCGCCTTTGCTTAATGCGATTTGCCGGCGCGGCAGGCGATCGCCAAATGATGAATTGTCACACACCGCGCGCGCGCGCGTGTCCGAGTGTGACACGCACGCGCGCGCGCGCAACAGCAACAATCAACAAACAAACAGCAGCGAGCACGTTCCGTTGTCGGTGTTGTTGTTGTTGTTCTGGCGTAGGGCGGCAGCAGTGTGCTTCGGGAGCTGGGGCAGCGTCCTTCACTCGCTCTCAGCTGGGGGCCACTTTCGCCGACGAGACATCATCAGCGTGTGAGTGGCCTCCACACGGTCGAAACAATTGTTGGGTTTGACAGCAGCACGATGCTGATGATGATGACGATGGGGGGTGTCGTTGTCACTCTTTGTGCGTTGTTGGGGGGCCGCACTAAAGGCCACCCGGGCCCGCCGGTGGCCCCTGGTGGCCTTGCGATGAAGACCGCTGAGCTGGAGGGTTGCCAGTGTCGTGGTCTGCTGCTGGACACCTCGATACGGCGAGGGAGGGCTTCGGGATCGAGAGAAAGAGTTCGTGTCGTGTTGATGCTCCTCTTTGTCGGTTAAAGGAGCGCAGGCCACAGTGGGTTGACGATGTGGGCAACAGTTTGGGTTGCAGGGCCACAATTGCACTGCTGCCGATCGTGGTGGCTGTAATTTTAAATTCACGAAGGAGATGCGCGCATCGGCCTGTTGTTGATGTTCTGATGATGCGGTTGATGGCTTCACCGGATGTATTTACATAGAGACTCATAGACTTGCATAGAGACCCATGAACTCACGAAGCTACCATAGGCTTTCATCTTCTTGGTTATTTCGGTAAAGTCACGTAGAAGGGAAATAATAAAATAGTTCTCACGACGTTTCGGCCACAACGCAAGCAGCCGTCCTCAGGTGAAACGTCGTGAGAATTATTTTATTATGTTTTATTTTTATTATTTCCCTTCTACGTGACTTTACCGAAAGAACCAAGAAGATGAATCCCTGCAGTCACGAAAGCTTTAAATCGAAATTCTACCATAGGCTATCACAGGGACCGATATATTGACATAGAGACCCATAGAATTATATAGAGACCAATACAACGACATAGAGATCCATAGACTTAGGCAGAGTCCCGTACAATTGTAGTGAGTTCAACTGAGTCGCAGACGTAGACTTGGAGGCAACATATTTATACTGGTAGGAACCCACTGGTTCCACCAGCCCACAGGGGATTATTGTGTCCGCCCGTCCATCGTACCGGGAGGGGCTGGGTGGGGAGGGAGGAGCTGGGTGGGTGAGGAGAGGGTGGGGAGGGGCTGGGTGGGGAGGGGAGGGTGGGGAGGGACTGGGTGGGGAGGGTGGGGAGGGGCTGGGTGGGGAGGGTGGGGCTGGGTGGGGGGTGGGAGGGGTGGGGCTGGGTGAGGAGGGGCTGGTCACCCCGTGGTGCCCTTATAAAACTCAACGTTTAACCTACTCACGCCGGCTTGTGCCCGCCCTCACAGTCGAGCATATTTGCGGAATACACCACGCCGCCGTTGACCCTGGCCATTGACCGAGCAACCCAACGTTCCTACCAGCTCCCTCCGCAGGAATGTGTTTCAACTCCAACACACGGGTAACTTTCCCCTTCACAGAATAACAACCTATGGTGGTGAGCACCAGGCTAGCTACACAAGCTACTACACTAGTTACTACACTAGTTACTGCACTAGTCACAACGTAACTGTGAAGTTCCAGAGCTACATTTCCAAAGTCGAGATCTGCTTGCTGGCCACGACGAAAGGGCTTCAGGAGAGAGCATGAGAGAGTTGTGGTTTTTCCTGTTCCTCATCCTCCGAAACCAAACAATTTTTTTATTTTACCAGGTAAGGCCCACAGAGCTACGTCGCTATGTTATTTTAGAAGCGAGCTGGACACAAATGACAGCTCCACGAAGTGGCTTTTCGTCATCACGTGGACATTTATAGCAGCCCAAATACTCGAAACGCGCGATGTTGATTCTAAATGTGGAGGGGAAAACCGGAGGACCCGGAAAAAAAATCCACGCGACCACGGGGAGAGAGACACACAAACTCAAAATACACAGCAGGCGTCAGGGTCGGGATCGAACCCACGACCCTCCTGTATTCTAGGCGAGGTAGTTTGCATCTCCTAGCCACCATGATGATGATGATGTGAGAGAGAGAGACACGCAAACTCCAAATACACAGCAGGCTTCAGGGTCGGGATCTAACCCACTAACCTCCTGCACTCCAGGCGAGGTAGTTAACATCTCCTAGCCACCATGATGATGTGTGAGAGAAAGAGACACGCAAACTCCAAATACACAGCAGGCGTCAGGGTCGGGATCGAACCCACGACTTCCTGCACTCCAGGCGAGGTAGTTAACATCTCCTAGCCACCATGATGATAAGAGAGAGACACGCAAACTCCCAATACACAGCAGGCGTCAGGGTCGGGATCGAACCCACGACTTCCTGCACGTCAGGCGAGGTAGTTAACATCTCCTAGCCACCATGATGATGATGATGTGAGAGAGAGAGACACGCAAACTCCAAATACACAGCAGGCGTCAGGATCGGGATCGAACCCACAACCTCCTGCACGTCAGGCGAGGTAGTTAACATCTCCTAGCCACCATGATGATGATGATGTGAGAGAGAGAGACACGCAAACTCCAAATACACAGCAGGCGTCAGGGTCGGGATCGAACTCACAACCTCCTGCACTCCAGGCGAGGTAGTTAACATCTCCTAGCCACCATGATGATGAGAGAGAGACACGCAAACTCCAAATACACAGCAGGCGTCAGGGTCGGGATCGAACCCACGAACCTCCTGCACTCCACGAACTCGTTGGCGAACGTCGGGTTTTATGCTCGGGCACGTGGTTCCTACGTCACACCGTGCGCACGGCTGAGGGCAGTACCGTACCGCGTGACGTAGGCCGTCTCGGCCCCAGAGTGCACCTCGCCTGGCACGTGCGCCGTGGTGACGTCATCCGCCGCCTCGTGGCGTTTGGCGGCTGTTGCTGTTGTTGTTTGTTTAGGGTCGTCCCGTCGCATGCAAACAATTACATTCGTGCTTCTTCAAATGTTGCGTGAAAAAAAAACCCCGAGACATTAACGCGAAACAACAACCAACAAAATAGACGAAGAAAAACAAACGTCTGCGAGATCGGGTCTTTGGTAAGTTGCTAAATTGGTAAAAGTACCAAATAATTGGTAAATTAGATAATTGTCACGTTCAACGCGTGTACGTAGGCGTGACGATTGAATTTCTACGGCTGCTACATCGCGCGCTGCAGGGTCTAAACCGCTACCCCCAGCACCAAAGACAAAGACCCCCCGTGTAGCCTTCACAGACTTTTGGGGCAAGTGCTGTTGCTGTAGATGCATCTAATTGATACGAGAGGGTGGTGCGGTCAGAACCACGCCCGGCCGCCTTTGTCTCCCCCAACGACGACATTTACACACCCGCACAAGGTGCTCGTTTTGCATCTGAGTCGACCTAGGGGAGGCTCAGAACCGGTTCAGATCATCGTCGGTGACCGTGAGCTGGAATCGAACTGGGCCCGTCGGGGTTCGTAGCGCTACCGAGGCGCGCTGACCGCTCCTTCACCGCCAGCAACTCCGCCACTCGCCGTTCCTCGCTCGAGACAGGATGTCTCTAGTTACATTTACACACCCACACCCCACACCCCCCACCCTCACACCCGCCACGCCCCCCACACCCCCAAACCCCCCATCCCCCACATCTCCCACACCCTACACACCCCCCACAACCCCCACCCTCAGACCCCCCCACACCCCCACACCCACCTTACCCCCCCACCCCCACACCCCTCACCCCCCACACCCCCCACCCCCCCACACTTCCACACCCTCACACCCCCCACACCACCCACCCCCACACCCCCCACCCCTCACCCCCCACACCCCCCACCCCCCCACACTTCCACACCCTCACACCCCCCACACCACCCACCCCCACACCCCCCACCCCTCACCCCCCACACCCCCCACCCCCCCACACTTCCACACCCTCACACCCCCCACACCACCCACCCCCACACCCCCCCACCCCTCACCCTCCACACCCCCCACCCCCCCCACACTTCCACACCCTCACACCCCCCACACCACCCACCCCCATCGCCCCCCACCCCTCACCCCCCACACCCCCCACCCCCCCACACTTCCACACCCTCACACCCCCCACACCACCCACCCCCACACCCCCCACCCCTCACCCCCCACACCCCCCACACCCCCACACTTCCACACCCTCACACCCCCCACACCACCCACCCCCACCGCCCCCCACCCCTCACCCCCCACACCCCCCACCCCCCCACACTTCCACACCCTCACACCCCCCACACCACCCACCCCCACACCCCCCACCCCTCACCCCCCACACCCCCCACCCCCCCACACTTCCACACCCTCACACCCCCCACACCACCCACCCCCATCGCCCCCCACCCCTCACCCCCCACACCCCCCACCCCCCCACACTTCCACATCCCCCACACCCCCCACCTCAGACCCCCACACATCCCCCACACCACCCACCCCCATCGCCCCCCACCCCTCACCCCCCACACCCCCCACCCCCGCACACTTCCACATCCCCCACACCCCCCACCTCAGACCCCCACACATCCCCCACACCACCCACCCCCGTACTGGTGTGAGCACCCACACTTCACCCCGCCACATTATAATCAACCTTGCGGTCGACTATTCGTATCTAGTGGCGTGCCACGGTGGCTAGGAGATGTTGACTACCTCGCACGGTATACAGGATGTCGTGGGTTCAATCCCGACCCTGACGCCTGCTGTATATTAGCATCTAATTGATACGTCTAATTGCTGTAGATGTATCTAATTGATACGTTTAATTGCTGTAGATGTATCTAATTGATACGTTTAATTGCTGTAGATGTATCTAATTGATACGTTTGATTGCTGTCGATGTATCTAATTGATACGTCTAATTGCTGTAGATGTATCTAATTGATACGTTTAATTGCTGTAGATGTATCTAATTGATACGTCTAATTGCTGTAGATGTATCTAATTTATACGTTTAATTGCTGTAGATGTATCTAATTGATACGTTTAATTGCTGTAGATGTATCTAATTGATACGTTTAATTGCTGTAGATGTATCTAATTGATACGTTTGATTGCTGTAGATGTATCTAATTGATACGTTTAATTGCTGTCGATGTATCTAATTGATACGTATAATTGCTTTAGATGCATCTAATTGATGCGTCTAATTGCTGTAGAAGAATCTATTTGGCGGACAGTGAGATACATCTCATTTTATAGCTACATCTTACTGCTAAATTACACAATTTAGTCTCAAACCGCTTGTGCACCCAGTGACGATTACATTTATTTGGCTGTGCCAGTTGGCAGATCATTACCTAGGCCTAACCCAAACCTCACAAAAAATACGATGACATTTAATTAATTTCTTTGCAATTTAAAAAAAAAATGCCCCTTGCAAAGAGGATGGATTTGTATTCCTGTCGCTTGGATGGACCACGACTCCTGTACCGGCACTGCGTGTGCTTCGTCCTCATTGACATTTACTCTCGAGCAGATAAAGGCGAGAGTGTTCTGTACCGGATGGATCATTGCACGTGTGGGGTTTGGCTCGACTGATAAATTCAGAACATTTGCACCGATAAATTAGATTTTTTTTAAATTGGCATACACAACACACTGGGCCTGTAAACCCTAGTCAGATGATAGTGATGATAACCTTCTCGTAATTCTTACAAACTCATGAAGCGTTCTGCCAAGCTGCCAATACAAGCAAAACGCATTGCTCTCTTCACGTGCAAATAAATGTCTGTTCGAGTCCATCAACCTATGTATTAACTTTTCCACACCAATATCATACAGCGGCATCCGTCTAGGCAAGAGAGCGCAGGAGCGGGTTTAAATTTTTCTGAGTCTCATCAGTAAGAGACTCACGGTGGCTAGGAGATGTTAACTACCTCGCCTGGTATACAGGAGGTCGTGGTTTCGATCCCGACCCTGACGCCTGCTGCCGTATATTTGGAGTTTGCGGTGTCTCTCTCTCATCATCATCACGGTGGCTAGGAGATGTTAACTACCTCGCCTGGTATACAGGAGGTCGTAGTTTCGATCCCAACCCTGACGCCTGCTGCTGTATATTTGGAGTTTTCGGTGTGCCTCTGTCTCTCCCCGTGGCCGCGTGGATTTTTCTCCGGGTCCTCCAATTTTCTCTCTCCACATTTAGAATCGACACCACGTGTTTAGAGCATTTCTACGCTTGCGAAACGTGCACCCCCCCTAATGGAACATCTTCGCCGGTTAGAAACATTTAGGCTGGCCTGCTAACGATCCATTTTGGGTTTAACCATATATGTGTGTGTGTGTGCGTCTAAGTGGATGTGTTTCTATGTGTGTGGGTCAATGTCTGTGTGTAAGTTCATGTGTTTCTATGTGTGTGGGTCAATGTCTGTGTGTAAGTCCATGTGTTTCTATGTGTGTGGGTCAATGTTTGTGTGTAAGTTCATGTGTTTCTATGTGTGTGGGTCAATGTCTGTGTGTAAGTCGATGTGTTTCTATGTGTGTGGGTCAATGTCTGTGTGTAAGTCCATGTGTTTCTATGTGTGTGGGTCAATGTCTGTGTGTAAGTTCACGTGTTTCTATGTGTGTGGGTCAATGTCTGTGTGTAAGTTCACGTGTTTCTATGTGTGTGGGTCAATGTCTGTGTGTAAGTTCATGTGTTTCTATGTGTGTGGGTCAATGTCTGTGTGTAAGTCGATGTGTTTCTATGTGTGTGGGTCGGTGTCTGTGTGTAAGTCCATGTGTTTCTATGTGTGTGGGTCAATGTCTGTGTGTAAGTTCATGTGTTTCTATGTGTGTGGGTCAATGTCTGTATGTAAGTTCATGTGTTTCTATGTGTGTGGGTCAATGTCTGTGTGTAAGTCCATGTGTTTCTATGTGTGTGGGTCAATGTCTGTGTGTAAGTTCATGTGTTTCTATGTGTGTGGGTCAATGTCTGTGTGTAAGTCCATGTGTTTCTATGTGTGTGGGTCGATGTCTGTGTGTAAGTCCATGTGTTTCTATGTGTGTGGGTCAATGTCTGTGTGTAAGTTCATGTGTTTCTATGTGTGTGGGTCGATGTCTGTGTGTAAGTCCATGTGTTTCTATGTGTGTGGGTCAATGTCTGTGTGTAAGTCCATGTGTTTCTATGTGTGTGGGTCAATGTCTGTGTGTAAGTTCATGTGTTTCTATGTGTGTGGGTCAATGTCTGTGTGTAAGTTCATGTGTTTCTATGTGTGTGGGTCAATGTCTGTGTGTAAGTCCATGTGTTTCTATGTGTGTGGGTCAATGTCTGTGTGTAAGTTCATGTGTTTCTATGTGTGTGGGTCAATGTCTGTGTGTAAGTTCATGTGTTTCTATGTGTGTGGGTCAATGTCTGTGTGTAAGTCCATGTGTTTCTATGTGTGTGGGTCAATGTCTGTGTGTAAGTTCATGTGTTTCTATGTGTGTGGGTCAATGTCTGTGTGTAAGTCCATGTGTTTCTATGTGTGTGGGTCAATGTCTGTGTGTAAGTTCATGTGTTTCTATGTGTGTGGGTCAATGTCTGTGTGTAAGTTCATGTGTTTCTATGTGTGTGGGTCAATGTCTGTGTGTAAGTCCATGTGTTTCTATGTGTGTGGGTCAATGTCTGTGTGTAAGTTCATGTGTTTCTATGTGTGTGGGTCAATGTCTGTGTGTAAGTTCATGTGTTTCTATGTGTGTGGGTCAATGTCTGTGTGTAAGTTCATGTGTTTCTATGTGTGTGGGTCAATGTCTGTGTGTAAGTCCATGTGTTTCTATGTGTGTGGGTCAATGTCTGTGTGTAAGTTCATGTGTTTCTATGTGTGTGGGTCAATGTCTGTGTGTAAGTTCATGTGTGTGTCTGCCTTTCTCGCCCGAGCAACGCCGGGTACTTACCGCTAGTCTGCTATAAATGTGCGCATGATCAAACCACTTCGTCGAGTTATCATTTGTGATATCCCGGCCGCGTCTGGAAAAGAGCTATGCAGCTCAAGTGGGGCCTTATTTGAGTAGCATACACATCGAGTCAGGCTTGGTGAAACAATTGCTGCTGGTTCGCCAGATGTTATTGGCTAGTGGCACCTCGCCTATAAAAACGTGGCCCCTCGTGACTCAGCGGTCTCTTGGAATGTCGCGAATTCAATTTCAGGTTGGGTGGCAGGAGGCGGTGGTGGTCGTGGTGTTGGAGGGGAGCGAGGTTGATTCAACCCATCATCCCTCCCATCGGGGCCGCTAAAACGGGTTCCACTTAAACTAAACCATTTTTTTATTATTAATGTTGCCAGGTAAGGCCCACTGAGCGATATAGCTCAGTGGGGAAACAAAGGCGGTCGGGCGTGGGGCTGGACACACACCCGCCCCCCCTCGTGTGTCGTGCCGGCCTTCATAGGTGCTGCTCGCTAACAGCACTTGCCCCTACAGTCTGTGAAGGCTACACGGTGGACCTGAGTCTCTGTGGCTTTCAAGGGTGTGACCCACTCACTGCGCGATATTCGAGACGCGATGCAGCCGCGACTAAATATTTACTCTGCTCGTCACGCTCGTCTTAAGGGGTCATCACTTGTCCACACCGCCCCCCCACCTCTTCTTCCTCCCCACCCCTCTCTTCACCTCACCCCACCCCCCCCTCTCTTCACCCCACCCCCCCTCTCTTCACCCCCCCCCACCCCCCTCTCTTCCATCCCACACCCCCCCCTTCTTCATCCCCCACACCCCCCCCCTCTCTTCACCCCCACCCCCCCCCTCCTCACCCCCCACCCCCCCTCTCTTCACCCCCCACACCCCCCCCTCTTCATCCCCCACCCCCCCTCTCTTCACCCCCCCCACCCCCCCTCTCTTCATCCCCCACCCCCCCCCCACTCTTCACCCCCCACCCCCCCCTCTCTCCCCACCCCCCCCTCTTCACCCCCCCCCCCCTCTCTTCACCCCCCCCCACCCCCCCCTCTCTTCATCCCCCACCCCCCTCCTCTCTTCATCCCCCACCCCCCCCCCTCTTCACCCCCCCACCCCCCCTCTTTTCATCCCCCCCACACCCCCCTCTCTTCATCCCCCACCCCCCCCTCTTCATCCCCCACCCCCCCCTCTTCATCCCCCACCCCCCCCCCTCTTCACCCCCCACCCCCCCTCTCTTCACCCCCCACCCCCCCTCTCTTCACCCCCCACCCCCCCCTCTCTTCACCCCCCACCCCCCCCTCTCTTCACCCCCCACCCTCCCCTCTCTTCACCCCCCACCCCCCCCCCCTCTCTTCACCCCCCCCTCTTCATCCCCCACCCCCCCTCTCTTCACCCCACCCCCCCCTCTCTTCACCCCCCACCCTCCCCCTCTCTTCACCCCACCCCCCCCCTCTCTTCACCCCCCACCCTCCCCTCTCTTCACCCCCACCCCCCCCCTCTCTTCACCCCCCCTCTCTTCACCCCCCCACTCCCCCTCTCTTCACCCCCCACACCCCCCTCTCTTCATCCCCCACCCCCCCCCTCTTCACCCCCCACCCCCCCTCTATTCATCCCCCACCCCCCCTCTCTTCACCCCCCACCCCCCTCTCTTCACCCCCCCACCCCCCCTCTCTTCACCCCCCACACCCCCCTCTCTTCACCCCCCACCCCCCCTCTATTCATCCCCCACCCCCCCTCTCTTCACCCCCCCCACCCCCCCTCTCTTCACCCCCCACCCCCCCT
The DNA here is from genome assembly GCF_965212315.1 of Lampetra planeri. Taxonomy (NCBI): domain Eukaryota; kingdom Metazoa; phylum Chordata; class Hyperoartia; order Petromyzontiformes; family Petromyzontidae; genus Lampetra; species Lampetra planeri. The sequence continues at coordinate 6,687,127 of NC_136146.1, read as the reverse complement.
CTCTTCACCCCCCACACCCCCCTCTCTTCATCCCCCACCCCCCCCCTCTTCACCCCCCACCCCCCCTCTATTCATCCCCCACCCCCCCTCTCTTCACCCCCCACCCCCCCTCTCTTCACCCCCCCACCCCCCCCCTCTCTTCACCCCCCACACCCCCCTCTCTTCATCCCCCACCCACCCCCCCTCTTCACCCCCCACCCCCCCTCTATTTATCCCCCACCCCCCCTCTCTTCATCCCCCACCCCCCCTCTCTTCACCCCCCACCCCCCCCTCTCTTCACCCTCCACCCCCCCTCTCTTCACCCCCCACCCTCCCCTCTCTTCACCCCCCACCCCCCCCCTCTCTTCACCCCCCCTCTCTTCATCCCCCACCCCCCCTCTCTTCACCCCACCCCCCCTCTCTTCACCCCCCACCCCCCCCTCTCTTCACCCCCACCCCCCCTCTCTTCACCCCACCCCCCATCTCTTCATCCCCCACCCCCCCTCTCTTCACCCCACCCCCCCCCTCTCTTCACCCCCACCCCCCCCTCTCTTCACCCCCCACCCCCCCCTCTCTTCACCCCACCCCCCCTCTCTTCATCCCCCACCCCCCCCTCTCTTCACCCCCACCCCCCCCCTCTCTTCACCCCCCCTTCTCTTCATCCCCCACCCTCCCTCTCTTCACCCCACCCCCCCCTCTCTTCACCCCACACCCCCCCTCTCTTCACCCTCCCCTCTCTTCATCCACCCCCTCCCTCTCTTCACCCCACCCCCCCCCTCTCTTCACCCCACCCCCCCCTCTCTTCACCCCCACCCCCCCCCTCTCTTCAACCCCCACCCCCCCCTCTCTTCACCCCACCCCCCCTCTCTTCATCCCCCACCCCCCCTCTCTTCACCCCACCCCCCCCTCTCTTCACCCCCACCCCCCCCTCTCTTCACCCCCCACCCCCCCTTATCTTCACCCCACCCCCCTTCTCTTCATCCCCCACCCCCCCCTCTCTTCACCCCCCCCTCTTTTCACCCCCCCACCCCCCCCTCTCTTCATCCCCCACCCCCCCTCTCTTCACCCCACCCCCCCCCTCTCTTCACCCCCCACCCCCCCTCTCTTCACCCCACCCCCCCCTCTCTTCACCCCCCACCCCCCCTCTCTTCATCCCCCACCCCCCCTCTCTTCACCCCACCCCCCCCTCTCTTCACCCCACACCCCCCCTCTCTTCACCCCCCCCTCTCTTCATCCACCCCCTCCCTCTCTTCACCCCACCCCCCCCCTCTCTTCACCCCCCACCCCCTCCTCTCTTCACCCCCCACCCCCCCCGCTCTCTTCACCCCCACCCCCCCCTCTCTTCACCCCCCACCCCCCCCATCTCTTCACCCCCCACCCCCCCCTCTCTTCACCCCCCACCCCCCCTCTCTTCACCCCACCCCCCCTCTCTTCACCCCCACCCCCCCCTCTCTTCACCCCACCCTCCCCCTCTCTTCACCCCACCCCCCCCTCTCTTCACCCCCACCCCCCCCCCTCTCTTCACCCCCCACCCCCCCTCTCTTCACCCCACCCCCCCCTCTCTTCATCCCCCACCCCCCCTCTCTTCACCCCACCCCCCCCTCTCTTCACCCCCACCCCCCCTCTCTTCACCCCCCACCCCCCCCCTCTCTTCACCCCACCCCCCCTCTCTTCATCCCCCACCCCCCCCTCTCTTCACCCCCACCCCCCCTCTCTTCACCCCCCACCCCCCCTCTCTTCATCCCCCACCCCCCCTCTCTTCACCCCACCCCCCCCCTCTCTTCACCCCCCAACCCCCCTCTCTTCACCCCACCCCCCCCTCTCTTCACCCCACCCCCCCTCTCTTCACCCCCCACCCCCCCTCTCTTCACCCCACCCCCCCCTCTCTTCACCCCACACCCCCCCTCTCTTCACCCCCCCCTCTCTTCATCCACCCCCTCCTCTCTTCACCAAACCCCCCCCTCTCTTCACCCCCCCACCCCCCCCTCTCTTCACCCCCACCCCCCCCTCTCTTCACCCCCCACCCCCCCTCTCTTCACCCCCCACCCCCCCTCTCTTCACCCCACCCCCCCTCTCTTCACCCCACACCCCCCCCTCTCTTCACCCCCCCCTCTCTTCATCCACCCCCTCCCTCTCTTCACCCCACCCCCCCCTCTCTTCACCCCCCACCCCCCCCCTCTCTTCACTCCCACCCCCCCCTCTCTTCACCCCCCACCCCCCCCTCTCTTCACCCCACCCCCCCTCTCTTCATCCCCCACCCCCCCCTCTCTTCACCCCCACCCCCCCCCCCTCTCTTCACCCCCCACCCCCCCTCTCTTCATCCCCCACCCCCCCTCTCTTCACCCCACCCCCCCCTCTCTTCACCCCCCACCCCCCCTCTCTTCACCCCACCCCCCCCCTCTCTTCACCCCACTCCCCCCTCTCTTCACCCCCCACCCCCCCTCTCTTCACCCCACCCCCCCTCTCTTCATCCCCCACCCCCCCTCTCTTCACCCCACCCCCCCCTCTCTTCACCCCACCCCCCCTCTCTTCACCCCACACCCCCCCTCTCTTCACCCCTCCCTCTCTTCATCCACCCCCTCCCTCTCTTCACCCCACCCCCCCCTCTCTTCACCCCACCCCCCCTCTCTTCATCCCCCACCCCCCCTCTCTTCACCCCACCCCCCCCTCTCTTCACCCCCCACCCCCCCCTCTCTTCACCCCACCCCCCCTCTCTTCATCCCCCACCCCCCCCTCTCTTCACCCCCACCCCCCCCCCCTCTCTTCACCCCCCACCCCCCCTCTCTTCATCCCCCACCCCCCCCTCTCTTCACCCCACCCCCCCCTCTCTTCACCCCCCACCCCCCCTCTCTTCACCCCACCCCCCCCTCTCTTCACCCCACTCCCCCCTCTCTTCACCCCCCACCCCCCCTCTCTTCACCCCCACCCCCCCTCTCTTCATCCCCCACCCCCCTCTCTTCACCCCACCCCCCCCCTCTCTTCACCCCACCCCCCCTCTCTTCACCCCACACCCCCCCTCTCTTCACCCCTCCCTCTCTTCATCCACCCCCTCCCTCTCTTCACCCCACCCCCCCCTCTCTTCACCCCACCCCCCTCTCTTCATCCCCCACCCCCCCTCTCTTCACCCCACCCCCCCCTCTCTTCACCCCACCCCCCCCTCTCTTCACCCCCCCCTCTCTTCATCCCACACCCCCCCCCTTTTCACCCCCCACCCCCCCCCCCCTCGCTTCACCCCTCCACCTGTAGATCCGGAGCTCTTCAAGGACTGCTGCTTCGTGACTTCGCTCACGTTATACTCTTAGGTTTTTTTCGGTAAAGTCACGTAGGAGAAAATAAATAATAAAAGTTAAAATAATATAAATAATAATATAAATAAAATTACAAATCACGACGTTTCGGAGGCCTCCGTCGTGATTTATAATTATATTTCTATTATTATTTATATTATTTTTACTTTTATTATTTATATTTACCTACGTGACTTTACCGAAAAAAAACCTAAGAGTATGAATCCTTGCAGTCACGAAAGCTTCACATCTAGAATTTGCTCACGTTGTTACGAAATTCGAAAAAAATAAATAAATTGACTCTTCTTGTTACGGTCGACGATTTTTGACGCTTGCCTTAGACACACTCCCGGGGTTGAGTGGTGCCGTTAGCGAGGAGCAGCGCCACCGATAAAGGTCGGCACGGCACACGAGGGCGTGAGTGGCCGACTCCACGGCCGCATCTCGTTGTCTCCCCGGCGCTGCTGCTGCCGCTGCTGCTGCTGCTACAGCTGCTGCTACTGCCGCTGCCGCTGCTACTACTGCTGCTGCTACCGCTGCTGCTACTGCTGCTGCCGCTGCTACTGCTGCTGCTACTGCCGCTGCCGCTGCTACTACTGCTGCTACTACTGCTGCCGCTGCTGCTGCTGCTGCCGCTGCTGCTGCCGCTGCTGCTACTGCTGCTGCTGCCGCTGCTGCTACCGCTGCTGCTACCGCTGCTGCTATTGCTGCTACTGCTGCTGCTGCCGCTGCTGCTGCTACTGCTGCTGCTGCTACTGCTGCTACTGCTGCTGCTGCTACTGCTGCTACTGCCGCTGCTGCCGCTGCTGCTGCTACTGCTGCTGCTGCTACTGCTGCTACTGCTGCTACTGCTGCTGCTACTACTGCTGCTGCTGCCGCTGCTGCCGCTGCTGCCGCTACTGCTGCTGCTGCTGCTACTACTACTGCTGCTGCTACTGCTGCTGCCGCTGCTGCTGCTACTACTGCTGCTGCTACTGCCGCCGCTGCTGCTGCTGCTACTGCCGCCGCTGCTGCTGCTGCTGGCACACCGCCCCAGGTAACTGCGCTCTTGTCAACGTCCCAGTCGAGGAGCCGTCACTGCTTTTGGGCGTGAGCGCGACACCAACGCAGTTTACCGGGGTCCGTGGCGCTGCGTACGAACCACACTGCACACTACCGCTCCCCACTGCCCGTGACACACGGAGACAAAGACAAAGGTGCCCCACGTAGCCTGCGAGTGCGTGAGCCTCTGCGCAGAGTGTTGGACATTCCACCACTCGGCTTGACCCCACACGAAGCCGGCAGCACGGACTCACCACCCAACCGACACGTGGCCGGTCCCATTTAACGGGACGCCGCGTTGGCGACGAGATGTTAACTACCTCGCCTGGTGTGCAGGAGGTCGTGGTTTCGATCCCGACCCTGATGCCTGCTGCTGCTGTATATTTGGAGTTTGCGTCTCTCTCTCATCATCTTCACGATGGCTAGGAGATGTTAACTACCTCGCCTGGTGTGCAGGAGGTCGTGGTTTCGATCCCGACCCTGATG